>NC_040020.1:40277015-40308322 GCF_000972845.2 Larimichthys crocea
GACACCTGTGGGTCGTTAGGGTCACAGGTTTGCGGATGGTTGTTGAGGCGAGCAGCCGGGAGGACATCAGAAGGGAAAACCAGAAAACATTTCCTCCATAAAAATATGATCCGTTGTCACCAGAATCAGTTGAAAGAGTTGCTGCTGTGTGACTTAGTGCCTAAAGGTTAGCTTTTCGTCTTCCTCCGACGCCGACCCAAAGTTACATGAGTTGTAGAACGAGCGTACGAATGACAGAGACAAAACCCGTTCACCGTGATCACAGGTCAGTGTGGTCCATAGGAGTTATAATGCTCTCTCTCCCTGGGTTTTTGTCAGTTGGTTGCTGGATCGAGAGAAGTTGAAGCACCAGGCTGCCGTGTTTGCAGTCATAGCCATCATGGCCGTACAGGGAGTGGCCAACCCTGCAGCCCAGTGGGCGATCATCGGAGAGTTCAAGCAACCTGCCGCAGGAGGAGCTACTGGACTGGATCCAGGACACACCCGTCCTGGTGAGTAAAGCGGCTGCTGCTGTACTAATGACTTGGAATAAACTCAAGGTGATTCAAGACTACAACAATGATAATACACAGCACAAACACGCTTTGGTTCCTCTTTATATTAAAGTTCCTCTGAGCATCTCAGTGTTCTTTACAAGGTTTGAACAAAAATAAAGCTAGGTCAAGGTCAGTGTGCAGCTGTGGGTCGAGGCAGGTCGATTGGTTTGTTTTGTATTTTTTGGACATACACTATTAAATTTAGATGAATACAGAGGTTTCTGGATGTGTTTTGGTTCCTCTTGTGTGTCAATACAGATTCTGTGTTTGCCGGAGCGTGCCCAGCCATGGCCAGCCGTGAAGCTCTCTAACCGGTCGGGCCCATCGTCAACCACCCCCACTATGAAGAACGCTGGTCTGAGGTCAGTGGAGGGTCAAGCAGCACGCTTTAGCAACTTTAACAACAGCAAACATAGCTGCCACTAATATTACTAACTAGTCAAACAGCAGTCAGCCCAGTCTCGGCGTTTGTCTTTCAGCCTTTGTGTGACTGAAGTCCACCGTATGCATTGTAACCCTGCCGGTACTGTCCTCCCTCGCAGGGAGGGACCAAGCTGGTCTCTCCATGTACAGCCGCAGTCCGGAGAAACTGGAAGAGAACCTGATGAAGCTGGGAGTGGACTCTCTTTCTCGTTCGTCTGGAGATCTTGGTGCACCAGGCGAACCAGGTACCGACACCCAGAACCATTGTTTTGTTCACATGGCTATTTAGCTGCAGCTTTAATCCAGAAAGATGATTTTCCTTTAGTTAAATATTGTTCTTGTCTCTTTCTTTATCGCTTTGTCTTTTTTTCCACACAGGCCTGGTGCAGCATGCCAGAAATCTGGGACATCGGGACCCGAAAATGTCGGTAAAACCCCCCTCTGCACTCACATGTCCAGGAGCTCACGACCCACTCTCGCCACAGTCTTTTCCAATGACATTTACAAAGTCCTCAAAGTCCCCAAAGCTACCAAAGATCCAGATAACATCGTGGAACAGACTAGTTCAACCCCAACCAACCACTTCTGTTTTTTTTTTTTTTTTTTTCCTCCCACACGTTTTGGTCGGTCACTGCCGTTCCTGGTTTTACTCTTCCCGAGCAGAGGACTAATAATAGGTTGGAGTCTCGTGGTGTCCTCAGTGTTCCTCTCCCTGTTTCATCCTAATCGCTGCATCTTTTGTCAGCCAGCGAGTTCCGTTACGCTCCCGTCGGTGCCCGAGTGAAAGCACAAAAGGTGTCGCAGCCTCCTCGTTTAGTTTGTTTGCATCGGTTTTCTGGTTCCATAGAATCTTTATTGTCCTCAAACAGATGCTGTTCACACATCAGTGTTGTTTTCTTACTGTACAGAATTAATTTCTTTGACTCGTGCTGAAGAAGTACATTTTGTCTGGCGGGACCAATCGATGATGTCCACATACGGTGAAGCAATACACTTTGCAAACTTGACAAAAGCCGACTTCTTCTCCTTGTTTATGCACAGTGTTGATCTCTGAAAAGATTTTTTTCAGTAGTACACTATTTTTATAATTTATTTGTGTGAGTATTTTTTATGCAAACGCCAAGATGTTCTGACATTTTTTTTTTTCTTTTAAAACAGAATTTTGAAGAATAACAGGGAAAATTCTGTTCTCGTGTTCGGAAGTTTTAAAAAATTATTTAAATTACATATCGTTCACTCCGCGCCAGATGGAAGTCACTCAAGGATTTGTAACAATATTTCACAAAGAGAAGAGGCGTTCGTTCTGAAATTTGGTTATAGATTGGAGAAAGAGGGATTTTTTTTAACTTCCCCCCACAACGTTTTTGTAAATACCCAAACAAATGTTTTTAAAAACCAATGTAAGCCTTTAAAAGGTCCTTTTTGTTTCCTGTTCATTGCCAAAGTTATGTCTTGTTTAAAGCTGTCGTGTTCGGGACTGTAGCACATGAAAAAAACGTGTTTCATCAGCCGTGGAGTTTCTGTAACAGCCAATCCAATCTATTCGTAGGCAGTGGATTTTGTTGTAAAATGGTAGCATCGTTGGTTCTTTGGAAACTTTACTTAGACGAGAAGATCGCATGTCCTGTACGGTAAATATTGACGCTACGGGAGCGAGGCCGGCGCCGTTAAAAAGACGATCTGAACGAAAAGACAGTTTAGCTGACACATCCACAGCTTGTACTGTCTGTAACACACCTTTACACACACACACACACACTGTAGGTTAAAGCCGTTACAACGGTTTAATAATGGAAAGTTCACGTTTTAGGAATAGAAGATTGATTCCTCCACCTCACTGTCACTAAATTTGAAGCTATAGCCTACAAAGACTAACAATAGGTTAGTTTGTAGCTTCATATTTGACGGACAGATGCGAGAGTGGCTCTCTGTAGAAAAATGTGAACTGCTCCATAAGACTGAGTCACTGTGTTGAGAGTGCCAACAGGAGAAACTTCTTTCTCCTGATCGCTTCGAGAGCTGCTCAGGTACGTGGCAGTTGATGTTTATGGGGTATTTGTGGCACGTTTACTCCCTCCAACAGGATGACATGTCTTCACAATCATCATTAACTCATCAAATCTTCTGCGATGGTTTTGGGTTTCTGGAAAGGCTGCAAGTTTCTCTCTCAGCTTTAAAGGTTTTTTTTTTTTTGTGTATAAAGGTGGATCATTTCAACACATCTCGGTGCAGCTCATTTCATCGGTTGGGCACCAAATGAGATGAAGGAACAACATTTCAGAAACTCTCAAATGTGCCAGAGCGAGCGAACAAGTCCCACTTAATCTGTGACGTTTTGGTCGGTCTGATTTCGGAGCTGCTCTACGTAGAGACGAGGTTTCACGGCATAAAAAGTTGACTTGTAATTCAAGTGCCGGTTTTGACGAATATTTATTCCGCGCGCAGGCGTTGGCGTGTTGCAGATGTCTTTTATAATATTTTGTCTATTTTGTCTGTATTTTAAAAATAAAGTATTTGCAGCACCGTGCTTTATTGTTTAATGTGTGTTTGGAAACAGAAATCAGACGTTTTCCTTCTTAACTTTAGTCCATTCTGGAATGGTTTGACTTGGCTGTAAAATGTATTGTCTGTCAAATCTTCTACAGCAAAAATTAAGACAACCTCCCCAAATTTTCACACCACAAACGGGACAGAGCAGGAGGCAAAAACCATAGACCGTAAAAGAAAGGACGTCGTCTCTGGGACGTCGCCCACAGGTTTCTGAAGAACCGTGGTGAAGCTCAGAGTGTGGTCGTCTTCATTTTAGAATTTGTAACAGCACCCACCTGTCAGTCAAAGCGTCCACGCTCTTAACCTGCATAACTTTAAGCCTTAATAATAATGAACAGGTGAGTTGTATATTAATTCAACCTCAGTACAGTTGGTCATGAACGGGGAAATAGCTACAGAGACCAAAACGGTTTTTTGTACCAGGCTGAAACGTTTTATTGAAAAATCAAAGCTGCAGTATTTCACTGGGTAGATTTAAATGCATCCCTCGAGGCTCTGCACACATTCATATTAAACGTGGAAGCTATCTTTCAATGGCTGCAAAAATAATAGATTAGGCCGAGCCAAATAAACTCAGCAGAGAACAGAGGCAGTTTGGAGCGTCGCCATTCTGTGCCAGTACTGAAAAAAAGAAAGCAAGCAAGCAGACATGACGAACATTATGTGCCGATCGTTTGTGTCAGGCAGTCACTGTGGCCAGCAATCACACCAAAGCTTAGTCTGTCCTGTGGTCACTGATGGTGACTTGCTAACATGCTAGTGATCACACAGGCTGCTATGATGAAGAGTTAACAGACACACGAGCAGGCAATGTAAGGAAAATGTTCTCTTTATTTAGCGTGCAACATGCGGAACAGACATCCCCAAGTTCCCTTCATGAGTTTTAGGTTACCTGACAAACAATTGTTGGACTTTTTTTGTAAATGATCTGTGGTGGCACGGAGGTGCAGTGTTTCACACAGCAAGAAGGTTCCTGGTTCAAACCTGGTGTCTGCCTACAGTCCAAAGACTGCTTTGGTGACATGGCCATTGTTCCACTTGGTTTGTTAGTGCTCGTCGTTGTTGTTGATACCACAGCACACCTTTAAAGGTCTAATGTGGTCAGTGCCTCGACGGGTTAAGGCTGTTTTGGAAGCAAAAGTGGGACATATACAAAATTAGGCCGTGGCCATATTTGAAGTGTTGAAACACCCATCACATGAGTGATCCTGGCATGAAACAGAGAAGTTGCACAAGGTTTATAAGACAGAGGAACAATATTTTATCTATTTGGTACATCAGGGCATAGTCTGCAAAAGTTGTGCTGTGTTCTATGAAGACCTCTGAAATTTAATTCACAAGAAGGGAAGTGAACCAGACACCAGTATTGAAACATCCATCAACACTCCTGGCATGAAACAGAGAATGAAACAGAGAAGTTGCACAAGGTTTATAAGACGAGAACAATATTTGATCTATTGGTTCATCCAGTCATCTTAAGTGTGTCCTGCTTCTTGTTACTTCCCAAAAGATTTGATACAGGCCTTAGATATGTATCTCTGCATCATAACAAAGTAAATAATAGAATATTTTAATTTCTTCATACTATTTTTGAAATTCAGCTACTGAATACTGAAAACTTGATTACAGTATGTGAAGTAAAGTATGTGGTGTTCTGATACTTGAACGCTCAAATACAGTCGGTGACAACTTTGCGAACGGTCAAACACCAAGCAAGGTCAACTACACAAGACACAGCAGCCAGCTAATATTCAGTGTCTGTCTTTCAGCCTTTTATTTCACCAAGCTCTCACCAACCACTAAAAGTCAGTCCCACATTTACTTGTCCGGCGGCTTCTTGTTTGTTCACTGTCCTTTTTTCTTCTAGCTTCCTCTTGCAGCGCCCTCTTCAATCTCATCTCCTCTGCCTTTATGTCTATAGTGGCTGCTGAGCAGTACATTGACCAGCTCTGGTTCTGCACAACACCGCCACCACTCCTGTCAACATTCCCCTGTGCCCGGGCCTATAAACCTCTTCTTTCCTCTTAGGCTTTTGCACAATCAGCAGAAATCTGTGTGTGGGAGAGTTGCAAGAGGGTGTTGTTTAGCTCAGTCAGTAGACATTTACACCCTGGGCTGCCTTGGCCAGGTGGTAAATTAAATGGACTGTATTTATATAAGAATTAGAAGAAAAAAAGAGAAAAACTATACTTATAAGCCTTTATACTCTCTACACTTCCATTCACGAATATCATACTGATGGCATCAGTTCTGAGGACTGCTAACCATTCATACCATTCACGTGGCACAGCCTTCGAGCAATTTAGGGTTCAGTATTTTGCCCAAGGACACTTCGACATGCAGACTGCAGGGGATCGAACCACCGATCATCTGATTAGTGACATGTGCTGTCACTCTTCAAACTGTCTGTCAAATAAAGCTCAATAACGCCACAGAAATAATTTAAAAAAAAAAATTATTGGACTCTGCCCAACCTCTGATGTCTTATGCTGTATTATTTATTAACGCTTGGCCAAGGAGAATTAGAGACACTCTCAAAGTTCATCAGAAGTGCCTGAGTCGGTCTCACATTCGCCCAACTCATCCTGGTGGATCGACTTTAAACCCCAAGATAACACCACAAATACAACACGCCAGAATTAGTCAAAGAGAATGTCTTTACCATGGAGGTGTTATTGTCAGCATGTTCTAGTCTGGAGACACAGATGTCTGTTTACACAGATGGAAGTCAACAGCAAGCTATCTATTATGTCTATGAAGGCAGCAACAGGTCTCTGTGACCCTGGACACCACAGTGTTGAGATAGACTGGCACTAGTCAAAGACAAACAATTAATACTGCCGAGGACCTTAAGGCCCACCACGTTACCTTGTGTAACCTGAGGACAGAAAATTCCATAACACAACCAATCTACACTTCTTCAAAATGGCAGCCAGTCATTGTGGTCCATTTTAATCAGGGCGTAGTCTGCAGAGGTTGTGACATTTCATTCAAAAGAAGGGAAGTGAAATACAGAAACCAGTGTTGCGTGATTGGATACTGCTGGAGAGGAGTAGGAGGAGTTTGATTGGTTGGAGGTGAAGAAAGAGATGTATGTAAAGAGCACAGGTGGAAGCCTTTCACGAATCATCAGAGTCCATGAAGAAAGTGCCGCTCTGTCAGGATCCCAGGTAACACATTTCATTTCTTTGGTACTTTAATGTCTGTGTCCTGCTCTGTTACTTCAGTATTTCAGCATACTGTCAGCATTTTTAAATTTTTTAATGTATGTGGTTAAAATTCACAGTTATCCAATGATGTATTCAGGGGTTTGGATAAAAATGCCACATTCAGGTTCTGCAGCATCATCATGTTTAGTTGCATTATATTTTAGTTTCATAATGTTTTTAATGTATATGGTTTAGCTTCACATGTATAATGTATTTATTATTCCCTCAAATTTTGATGCTTAATTTAATTGTGAATATTTAAAGTATTGAGAAACAACCAGTGTGTAGGATTCAGTTGATCTAGCGTTGTAGTCTTGTCCTATAATCTTCCAACAGTTTTTCTTACTAACAGAAAAATACAATCGTACACCTGAATTTTCAAATTTGTCTCCCTTATCAAACGAAGATTAACTTAACTGCCCCATTAACTCATCGTAAAACAAACTTCATTCAAGCATGACAGGAAACAATGAAACATGACTACCACTATATATTTTTTCAAATGTACATTTGGTCTATTGTACGGTCTATAAAGACTCTCGTGTCTCATCCAAGATGATGAATCTCTGTGTTTTCCTTGTGCTGCTCTTCCTGAGGTCGTGCTCAGCTGCTAATTACTGTAAGTATTGTATGATCTGATTGTTTGTGTGACATCTTCATTGTAAAGTATCACCAGATGCAGTCATATACATTCTGATTGTGTAACGACTAATGGTGGAAAATACTTTAAATTCATCAGCAAGTCAACAAATATTAGGAATCAAAAACTGTTACAACTCCAGCTATAAATCAAATCAATTTTATTTGTATAAAATGTATTTTTTTTATTGGAGCAGCCTGATAACAAAGAGTAACAAATGCGTGGACTAGTTTTTCTGCATCCACTTAAGACACAATGCGTCTGATTTTGGCGATGTTACGTAAGTGGAAGAATTCAGTCCTCGAATTTGTTTAGTGCGTTAAAGACAATCCGATCAAACACCAGATTCTTTAGAGTGGAGCTAGAGGCCAGGGTGATCCCATCTAAAGTAACTAAATGCCTAGAAAGAAAGTTTCTGGTGTGTTTTGGTCCAATTACAAGAACTTCAGTTTTGTCTGAATTAACATCAAAAAATGGTAGGTCATCCAATTTTTTATATCCTTAAGGCATGCTTGGAGTTTAGTTAACTGATTGGTTGCATCAGGCTTGATCGATAAATATAATTAGGTGTCGTCAGCATAACAATGAAAATTGATGGAGTGATTCCTAATAGTGTTCTCTAAAGGAAGCATATATAAACTGAATAGAAGTGGTCCTAGTACAGAACCTTGTGGGACTCATGACAAACTTTGGTCTGCATGGAGGATTCATCATTGACGTGACAAACTGAGATCGACTAAAAAATACGACTTAAACCAGCTTAGGGTGGTTCCTTTGATGCCAGTTTGATGTTCCAGTCTCTGTAAAAGAATTTGATGGTCAATGGTGTCAAATGCAGCACTAAGATCTAACAGGACAAGTACAGAGATGAGTCCTTTGTCTGATGCTATTAGGAGGTCATTTGTAACTTTGACTACTGCGGTCTCTGTGCTATGATGCACTCTAAATCCTGACTGAAAATCCTCAAATAGACTATTGTTATGGAGAGAGTCACACAGCTGATTAGCTACAGCTTTCTCAAGTGTCTTAGAGAGAAAGGGAAGGTTTGATAATGGAGAGTAATGCATATGACTTATCATTTTTTAACTGTGTCAGCAGACTAACTTCCTCTTTCCTCTGAACCTGTCTGTAACAACTTTCTCCAGAATTTTTTCATCAAGTAAAAATGTTTACAGTTATACTGTACTACAATTGAGGTCCTGAGGGCTCAACACACTGAAATAAACACAAATAACATACTGACAACCACAAATACAAGTCGGTTATTAAGAATACTGGCAGGAATTGAGAGACGTGGCCATTCTTTGTGTTTTCTCTATTTGCATGTGTTCCTTAATGCCGACGATACGCGAGAAAACTGTGAAAATATTTTTGAGGACTAAAGTAAATGTATTTCAACTTTCTCATTCACAGCAAATGTGGGCCTTTGGGGAAGAGCCACCCAGTCAAACCGCTATGAGCACTCATTTGGAGCTGCCTACAGTGCCATAGATGGAAACCGTGAGTCTCATTTCCACGCTGGATCATGCACTCACACTGATCAAAGGAACGGCCCCTGGTGGAGAGTGGACCTGCTGGACTCCTACATAGTCACCTCCATAACCATCGTCAACAGAGGAGACTGCTGTCAACACAGGATCAACGGGCTGAAGATCCACATCGGCAACTCTTTGGAAAACAATGGTGTAAAAAACCCAATGTGAGTGAGTATAAAAAGCATCTTCCTTATCCTTACCTCTGCTCCTGTTTAATATTCATCAGTAGAGATTCTCACAGGGACAGTTTAAGTGTTATTAAAGCTGATGTGGAACCAGGAGAAGATTTGAAATATACTGATACTGAATACTGCTAACATCACTCTTTTATGGTTACCTGAAATACCTGAAAATACTGAAAACATGACTTTTTATGTCAGTGTTGGTCCACGTTCTGGAGTGGAGGTGACAGATGAGAAAGACTTTTAAATGACAGCAGATATAAAATGTGAGTCGTCCTGCTTTCTCTTTCTTTTAGGGTTGGTAAAATTGTTGACATTGGTGATGACGAAACCTTCACTAAGACCTTCACTGATCGTGTGGAGGGACGTTATGTGACTTTGCTTCTACCTGGTTCAGGAAAATTCCTTACACTGTGTGAAGTGGAGGTCTACGGGTACCGTGCCCCAACCGGTGAGAATTTGACTTCTCAATAAGTCAAAGCAGAATTAATAAAACCTACAACATGTCATAATTTTGTTGCCATGATAACCTCAAAGTGGTCCAGGTCTCAATTGAGGTTTTTGTGTTCTGTTGTCAGGCGAGAACCTGGCCGTTCAAGGAAAAGCCTCGCAGTCGTCACTGTTTGAATTTGGTCTTGCAAACAATGCCATCGATGGAAATCATGACAGCAAGTGGGAACACGGCTCCTGCGGTCACACATCCAACGACATCAACCCCTGGTGGAGACTGGACCTGGGCAAAACCCACAAAGTGTTTTCTGTGAAGATTGCCAACATAGATACTGAGTCAGAGCGACTCAACAGAGCTGGGATCCGGATTGGAGATTCCCTTGGGAACAATGGCAACAACAATACCAGGTAGTTTACAAACTGATGAAGTCCTTGACTTCCCGATTTAGATCTTTAGATACATTTGTATTATTTTTCAACACGACTTCACACAACTGCAGCAGGTGGAGCATTAGCACCAACATTTGACTGCCAAAATATAAATCATATCTACAACAACATATGATTTCTTCTTCCTCTTCCAGGTGTGCTGTGATCTCAAGTATCCCAGCAGGTACTGTTGCTGAGTTCCATTGTAATGGGATAGACGGCCGCTACATTAACGTAGTCATCCCAGGAAGAGAAGAGTTCCTGAGTCTGTGTGAGGTGGAGGTGTACGGCTCTCGCCTGGACTAAGTCTGAAAATGTTCAAACTGCACGACAAGAACGTTTTGTGGCACGATGTTGTTTCTACAATAACATAAAGTGAATAAAAACCTTTTTTTTTACATTTAGATGGGACAGTATGCCATTTGTCTTAATGTTTGTGACATTCTTTGGTGACATGGCCATTGTTCCACTTGGTTCGTTAGTGTTCGTTGTTGTTGTGGCGACTGTCCTCAGAGTCGTTCAGGTCACCTGAGCTCAGGTCACCTGACGATGGTCGTTGGAGTCACGTGAGGCCAAATGTGAAATGCTACAATTCAGTCTCATGGGAACAAATGAAAGAAAGATTACCTGGACGACTGAGAACCTTCACAGAATAGAATGTACATTAAATTTACAGTCAACTAATCTGTGAATAAACTAATTAAAGTAAATGTATCATTCGCTTGTGGTAGATTCAACTTGAAAGGGGACATATTAAGAAAAAGTTTTTCAGTGCTTCTGCAAACAAAGTCTGATTCGTCCATCTGATGCTAACAGGCCAGATACCACAGCACACCTTTAAAGGTCTAATGTGGTCAGTGCCTCGACGGGTTAAGGCTGTTTTGGCAGCAAAAGTGGGACTTTTATAAAATTAGGCCGGTGGCCATATTTGAAGTGTTGAAACACTCATCACATGAGTGATCCTGGCATAAAACAGAGGTATAATATTTTATTTATTTGGCGAAGTCTGCAAAGGTTGTGACGTGTTCTATGAGGACCTCTGAAATTTCATTCACAAGAAGGGAAGTGAACCAGACACCAGTGTTGTGTGATTGGATATTGCTGAAGAGGAGTATGAGGAGTTTTGATTGGTTGGAGGTGAAGAAAGACGCGTATAAAGAGCACAGGTGGAAGCCTTTTCATCGAATCATCAGTCCATGAAGAAAGTGCTCGCTCTCTCAGGATCTCCAGGTAACACATTTCATTTCTTTGGTACTTTAATTTCTGTGTCCTGCTCTCTGTCACTTCAGTATTTCAGTATACTGTCAGCATTTTTTAAGTTTTTAATGTATGTGGTTAAAATTCACAGTTATCCCAATGATGTATTTCAGGGGTAGTCAATAACGATTTCAGGATTTCCGGATAGAGTAAATTTCATCACGTTCAGGTTCCGCAGCATCATCGTGTTTAGGTTTGTCAGCGCGTTCGTTGATTTGCATAGAGGAATTCTATAGCCGAATTGTTCCTTAGTACAAGTATTTATTTAGCATCAGGACACCAAAATGTTACATGTACATGGACCTCTTTTGTTCAGCAAATCACAATCTGCAAGCAGCTGCAACCAACTTCCAAAAAGAGAGCGCCTAACTTAGAATTTACACAAAGTTATATAATATGTGTGCCTATCTCGTTGGTCCAAAAACTGCTGGTTTAAACTTGGCTCTCCTTTGTTGGTGCACAGACTGGTCCCAGCCTCTTGGCACTCAGCTGCTCCAATCGTCTTCAGCCAGCTTCCTAAAGAGGAGGAAAACCTTAACTCCCCCTTCGATGTTCAGTTGTACCTAGTCAGCGATCTGAGACATCTATCTTACAGTATGACTAACTGCATACTGAACTTTTAGGGGGTTTGACTTTTTGACCCTGACAGCATCTTGTCCCTCTGTTTTTAACCGGCTGATAATCAGAGTAGCCCTCTGTTCTACAGATCCTGTTAGAGGTGGCCTTCTGCTCTATGGATCTATAGAAACCAGGGTGATGAGTTGGCAACACAAATTACAGGTCACACAATACGAATATAAAACATTTTATTCTAACAGTTGCATTATAATTTAGTTTACATTACAGTTATTATATATATATTGAAGCAGCATTGTCATTGTATCAACATCTGCACTGTGTGAAGTCAATGACTCAAATCAAACAACGAAAGCTCTGTTGAAAGCTCGTCTCATGTGGCTCTGTCTGCACTTGAAGCCCACATGAGAGGACATGGCGCCGGTGTGTGTACCTGGCCGCCTGCTGCTCCTACAGTGGCTTGTGTTGTTAGTGTTCTTAACCTTTGGCATTACACAGATCAGGTCTCTGCTGGTGTACGATCGCCAAATCGATCGACATAATGTCAGGACGTTGGATGCGTTTGAGCATTGTGGACAGAAAACTGTTCTGAGGGCCAGAATTCTTACTGGTTGGTAAGTGATCAAATACTTATGTTGTGCAATAAAATGCAAATTTATTACGTAAAAATCATACACTGGGATTTTCTGGATATTTGTTTTAGATTCCGTCACTCGCAGTTGAAGAGTACCTGTGGTAGAAATTACAGACTTCTACATGCTTTGCAAGTGGGAAAACCTGCAAAATCGGCAGTGTATCAAATACTTGTTCTCCCCACTGTATGTGCCACTAAGGAAGAAGGACGCCTTCTCTTTGAATCCACTTCTGTTATGTCTTGAAGACATTAAAGCCTGGATGTGTTTGAACTTTTTAAAATCTAATGAAAATGAAACAGAAGTGATGGTCCCAGTGGCTCTTGTGAACCACTTCCTGTTGACTTGGGCCCAAGTTTGTGACTGTTTGCTTCCTGTAATGGAAGCAAACAGTCACAAACTTGGGTTTTAAGATGGAGAGTGATTTTAAACTCGACCGGCAAATCGGTGCAATCGTTAAGTCCAGCTTTTTTCACCTTAGGCAGTTGGCAAAGGTGAAGCCTTTCCTTACACAAAAGCACCTTGAAACAGTAATCCATGCCTTCAACACATCGCGGCTGGATTACTGTAACACCCTTTATCTTGGAGTCAGCCAGTCCTCACATTACTCCCATTTTAGCCTCTCTCCACTGGCTGCCTGTGCATTTTAAGATTCTTTTATTTGTTCTTAAATCTTTAAATGGTCTCGCCCCGCCTTACCTCTCTGAGCTGCTCCACCCATACACTCCTGCCCGGTTCCTCAGGTCAGCTGATCAGCTACTCCTGGAGGTACCAAGGGCTAAACAGAAGCTCAGAGGGGATAGAGCCTTTTCCACTGCTGGTCCTAAATCATGGAATTACCTCCCTCTATGCATTAGACAAGCCCCTTCACTGTCCATTTTCAAAACGCGTCTTAAGACCCATTTTTGTTTCTTGGCTTTTAACCCAGCATGAGATTTATTATCTTAACATTGTTCTATCGTTTATTATTATTTTTATATTGTTCTTATGTTTTATGTCTTATATTTCATGTTCTATTTTATGTACAGCACTTTGTGTCAGCTGCGGCTGTCTTTAAAGGGCTTTATAAATACAGTTGAGTTGTTACTTTTTACCATTTCAATTCCTTCTGAATCTCCTTTGTCACATTCAACATTATTATCGCTCCTCCACAATTCTAATATGATTCATTTCCAACAGAATAAGAAGTCTATATTTTTTCTGTCTGTTCTAACCAGAATGATGAATCTCTGTGTTTTCCTCGTGCTGCTCCTCCTGGGGACGTGCTCAGCTAGCCCTTATGGTAAGTATAATCTGACTGTATCAGTCTCATGAATTTCTTTCTATTGTGTAATAATGTACAATGTGTAAATATTAGAAACACAGTGACATGGATGTAGGTCTGGAGTTGTGGTGGAAAGTTACTTTCTGCCAGCATTAGTTGTATTGTGTTGAGTGTTATCATTTGAAACACTGATATCAGCTGAATATTTCACAAATAAACCGTTACAGCTGTTAAATGTATTTCAACTTTGTCATTCACAGAAAATCTGGCTCTGCGTGGAAAAGCGACTCAGTCCGACCGTTATGATCACGCATTTGCAGCTGCCTACAATGCCATAGATGGAAACCGTGACTCCAACTTCCACGATGGATCATGCACCCACACAAGTGGAAAGTCCGACCCCTGGTGGAGAGTGGACCTGCTGGACTCCTACATCATCACCTCCATCACCATCTATAACAGAGGAGACTGCTGTCAGGAAAGGATCAACGGGCTGAGGATCCACATCGGCAACTCTTTGGACAACAATGGTTTGAATAACCCATTGTGAGTAAAAAAAAAAAGCATCTTCCTCATCATCATGTGAATCATTTCAGTCGTGTAACGTTATTCCCTGTTCATCTCAGAGGCTGTGCTGCTTTCTCTTTCTTTTAGGGTTGGTCAAATTGTTGACCTTCATGGCAAGCCAACCTTCACCAAGACCTTCAGTCCTCATGTGAAGGGACGTTATGTGACTTTGCTTCTACCTGGTTCAAATAAGTACCTCACACTCTGTGAAGTGGAAGTCAACGGGTACCGTGCCAAAACTGGTGAGAACTTGAGCTTTTACGTAAATAAATGTGAACACTATGCAGAAAGTCTCACTTTATCTAAAGGCAAGACATTATGATAGAAACAATTACATGAATGATAAGAATCGTATTATGAAGGGTGGTTAATCCTGCCTTCTTATAAGAGTCATAGGAGAATTAATAAAACCTACAACATGTCATGGTTTTGTTGTCATGATAACCTCAAAGAGGTCCAGGTCTCAATGCTGATTTTTGTGTTTCATTGTCAGGAGGGAACTAGGCCCTCTAAGAAACCTCCACACTCCCTGTTTGACTTTGGCCTTGCAAACAACACCATCGATGGGAATGATGACCGCAAGTGAACACGGCCCCTGAGTTCCTGAGTCTGTGTGAGGTGGAGGTGTACGGCTCTCGTCTGGATTAGGTCTTGTCTTGTGATATGATGTAGTTACTAGTGGCACAATTTGTGTCCAAAGTCACATCGATTACAATGAAACCATTAAATTGAATTAAATCAGCATCAAAAAAAAGTTTACTGTCATTTTCATGTCATCTTGATTGGTCTAGATTTATTGGTTCTCACCAATTTCTTTGGCAATTAATTGATTATTAATATATGTTAGCACGAAACGTTGGTATCTATGCCATTGCTAATGATAACAGCCATCATAAGTACACACTTTAGTATCAAAATAGGACATAAACTCTGTCCATATAGCCAAGCGACCTCGGTTATATATAGTTATATATTTGTTATGAGAATCATGACTATGAACGTCTATCTGTGCTTTCAGTGTAACATGTTAAAGGAACAATATGTCAGATAGTTACTGTATTAAACCATAAAATGACCATGATATGTCATTAGAGATTAAGGAAACATGCTCAACTTAAATACGAGCTTCTTGACAACAATACTACAGTCAGTATGGTTCTTCTTTTGAAATCAGGTCTGTTTGTGTTTTGTCCTGTGTGATCCGATCTGATCCCACACACTGCACATGTCGATGCTCCGGGTTGCCAGATATCAAACTAGCAAGCAAATGGACTCAGACGTAGAAGCTGGTTCATGAAAACAAAAAAAACATTTTGGTAAGCTTCAGAGTCAAATGACTCTTGTGTATTTTGAATTTAAACCACAGTACCAATTTTTAACCACTAGATGTCAGCGTTACGATCCATTGTTCCTTTAACAAGTAACAAACATGACAGATCAACAACAGGCCATGTACGATAGAGGGAACTGTACTATTGTAATATTGTACTTTCATCCTAACAATATGCACAAACAGTTTATAAACTTACTGCTGTGTTCCCCTTAGATGGCAAAGTGAGCTCCAGCCACCAGCCTAATGCCGGTGAAATAGTAACATGTCTAGTTCAGACGAAATAATAACTCACTATTGAGTGCCTGGTGATTTTGAACACCTGTATAGTTGTGTAGAAAACATTACTACCTGAGCTTATATGTCACTGGTGTAATGGGAATAGCTTTATGACGTTTACCTTACTTAAATTTATAAACGCTGCTTTTAATAGCCAGTATAGAAACACACTACATGCACGCTTGAATCATTGCCACAAATGGCAAGACCTGTACACCATTAGTCAACTTTCAAATGTGCAAAAAGATATGAAATCACATTACAAAAACATATAACTTCCGATTCAGAAACATCCTGTTCTCTCCTTGGTTCTTGGACTCAACAAATGACAGTCAAATAAAGTCTGGTTGCTCAAACAAGCCGCCTTTTCTATAGAAATTGTCTCATCAAATCTTCTACAGCAAAAAATTAAGACAATCTTTCCCAAAAGTTTCACACCACAACTGGACAGAACAGGGGGCAAAACCATAGACCGTATTGTAGCGACCCTGCAGTAATGTGTTGTGTGTTCAATGTGAGTTCTGTGGTTTCCCATGTTCTGTGAATGCACCTGAAGGAGAGCACGTGTGTGTGGATAGAGACGGCACGAGGCTGCAGAGTGGGACCTGTGATGTTCTGTTGGCGTGCTCATGGCTACAATAACCGAGTTCTGTAATGAGGCTGTTTGGCAATAAAAGCCGGTTTGCTAAATAACGTCTCTTTATTCCTGACGCGTCTGGCTGGACGTTACATTGGTGTCAGAAGTAAAACCGCCGAAGTTTTGCTAATCTCAGCTAGTGCGGCTAGCCTGGACCTGGCTAACTCCGCCTGCAGCAGAACAGACGAAGAAGACCGGAGGTCGTCCGAAAATCAAAGAGGAGCCAATGGACGATGCTTATGCCGGTATGTCGGGACATGAGGCGGTGTTTGACCGTGCTTCAGAGCATGTGGCCCACATAAGACAGTCGGCTAGTAAGGTGGCTAAAGAGGCTGGCCTCGGCTCGTGTGGCGCGGAGCAGCGCGCCGGCGGGAGGACGCCCACATTGAGCGGATGGATGGCGGTGCCAGCTGTAACCAAGTTCAAATGAAGACGCCGAAATACTCCGGTAAGACTGACTGGGAGGCCTTCCACGCCCAATTTGAACTCTTAGCACGGGCTGCGGGCTGGTCAGAGGACATTAAAGCCTCCAGCTGGCCCTGTACAGATGAGGCTTCGACATGCTTGCTGCAGCTTTGCCCGGCCGAAAGAGAGAACTATGGAGCTTTAGTGGGTGCTCTGCAGCGCCGGTTTGGACAATGCAACCAGCCTGGTGTTCTGCGCTCAGAACTGTCAAGCAGGAAGAGGCGGGCTGGGGAGCCGCTCCGTGTGTTGGCTAATGACATTGAAACCCTGGCGAGGACAGCGTATGCTCACATGTCCCATGACGTGCAAAATGAACTAGCCAGAGACCAGTTCATCCGGGCCATGACTCCTAGAGAGCTGCGCATACAAACACAACTAGTGCACCCTGATAGTCTGCAGGAGGCGCTGGAGCTGGCCTTGGAGAGAGAGATAGTTGGAGAGACCACAAGTGACGACAGCGGTGGCATCCCGGTCGTGAGGACTGCGGTGCAGGAGAGCCCAGTTCAAGCAAAGCCGGCATGGGCAGATGAGCTGACTGAATTAGTCCGTGCTGCGTCACTGCAACCGCGGTGCAGCAGCAACCGTCCTCGCCGAGGTCCTCCTGTGTGTTGGGTGTGTGGTCAGTCCGGCCACATCAGCGTGAGGTGCCCCAAGCAGGCTGGTGTCCAGGGAAACGCCCCTGTGTCCCACCATGCTCCGTCGCCCCGGGATGGAGCCCAGCGGTACAGACGGGGGAGCGGGGCTCCACTACCCCCGGAAGCAGATGACATCACCGAGGCTGCGAGAGTGGTGGGCTGGACACACATGGGGGATTTCTGCCATGTCCCCATCACCCTGGCGGGGGCCCCATGTGTAGCTCTCGTCGACACCGGCTCCACGGCAACACTGATGAGACCCGACCAGGTCCCAGCGGGAATACAGCTGGAACCCACTGTGGTGAAGCTGCGGACAGTGACTGGTGAGCTAGCCCCTATGCTTGGAAGAGGGGTGGTGGCTATACGAGTGGGGGGGCTCTCAGTGAACTGTAACGTGTGGGTTGCAGCGGTCCAGGACCCCTGTATATTAGGACTGGACTTCCTGCGGGCTGCCCACTGTTTGTTAGACCTGGGGAAGAACACACTGACATTCCCAGGGGGGCCCACAGTTGGAATGGTACCCCCCACCCAGGCCCCAAGGCCACACCCGCCAACCTCTCGAGCGGTGGAGGAATGTCAGGGCCCGGACCCTCAGCCCCAAGCTTTTTCCCCTACGCCCCTGCCCCCCACATCTCGTATACCAGTTGTCAAACAGCCCCCTGCCCCTGATCAGCAGCCCACAGCAGGTGAGGAGGACAGACTGGCAGCAGTACGGGAGATATGGAGGCACAGCTGTGATAACCTGGAACCCGGGCAGCAACAGGAGTTGTGGCAGCTGTTGCTGCACTTTAAAGACATTTTTGCTCTTACAGAGGAGAAAGTGGGCCTGACACACCTGGTGCAGCACGAAATTGATACCGGCGATGCACGGCCCATCAAGACATGCCCCCGCCGTCTTCCCATGAGGCACCAGGCTGCTGCAGACAGCGCTATTGACGAGATGCTGAAGACTGGCATCATCGAGCCCTCTGACAGCCCATGGGCCTCGGGGGTTGTGATGGTCAATAAGAAGAGAAGTCCAAAGATGAGGTTCTGTGTGGACTACAGACCACTAAACAGTGTGACCAAGAAAGACTCGTACCCACTGCCCCGAATCGACGAATCTCTGGACTTGGTAACCGGCTCGTCCTGGTTTTCCTCATTGGACCTTTGCAGTGGATATTGGCAGGTGCCCCTCAGCCCCTCAGCCAGACCAAAGATTTGCTTTCTGTACCGGCAGAGGATTGTGGCAGTTTCGAGTCCTCTGCTTTGGCCTGTGCAACGCTCCGGCCATGTTCGAACGGCTGATGGAAAAGGTGCTGAGTGACATTCCCCGACAGGAGTGTCTGGTCTACCTGGATGACATACTGGTCCATGGGGATTCTTTCCATGCAGCCTTGGGGGCCCTGCGGCGGGTTCTGCAGAGGATATCGGCGGCCGGTTTGAAGCTTCACCCCGACAAGTGCTGCTTCATGAGAAGAGAGCTGGAGTTTCTGGGGCACAGGGTTGGAGAAGGGGGCATTAACACATTGGAGGAGAAGGTGCAGGCAGTGAGAGACTGGCCAGCTCCCACCAACCTGCGTGAGCTGAAAAGCTTCATCGGATTGGCATCTCACTACAGGTGGTTTGTGCGCGGCTTCTCTTGTATAGCTGCGCCCCTGTTCCGCCTGCAGCAGAAAGACAGCGATTTCTCTTGGACTCTGAGTGCGAGCAGGCCTTTACTACTCTTTGAAGAAGGCCTGACAGAGTCTCCGGTCCTCACCCCCCCCAGACCCAACCTGCCATTCGTCTTGGACACAGACGCCAGTGATGTTGGGATGGGGGGCGGTACTGAGTCAGGTGGGGGGTGGAGGGAGAAAGTGGTGGCGTACTTCAGTAAGACTTTCAACAAGGCTGAACGGCGCTACTTGTGGACACGGAGAGAACTGCTGGCTATCGTGAGGGCAATAAGCCATTTCAAGTACTATCTGTGCTGCCTGCCTTTCACTGTCCGAACTGACCACTCTGCCCTCCAGTGGTTAATGTCCTTCAAAGAGCCAGAAGGGCAGATTGCACGCTGGCTGGAAGAGCTGGCACCGTACGTGTTTCAAGTGGAGTACAGGGCTGGAACCCGCCATGCTAATGCTGACCTTTTACAGTATCTGCAGCCGTCAAGAGCACAGGGACGCCGAGACATGACCTGCAGATACTGTAAAAAAGAGAGGTCCGGGCTATGTCTCGGCGTCCCTGTGCTCTTGACGGCTGCAGATACTGTAAAAAAGAGAGGTCCGGGAGAAAGAGCTCCACATGGAGGAACAAGGCTCCATGCAGGATGGAGAAAAGCCTGTCTGCAGAGAGATGCAGGTTGTTGACTCACCTGAATGGAGAGCGCAGCAGGAGCAGGATGCTGATCTGCACCCCGTGCTGCAGTGGGTGGAGTCAGGACAACAGCCACAGTGGAACAAGGTTGCTGGATGCTTTCCTGCCACTAAAGGACTGTTTACAAAGTTTGGGTCTCTACGGGTGAAGGAGGGGGTGCTCCAGAGAGCCTGGAAGGAGCCAGCTACAGGGGAAGAGAGGTGGCAGGTGGTGGGCCCCAGAGCACTGAGAGAGACGGTGCTGAAAGCCTCTCATGGTACTGCTGGGGCGGGGCACTTTGGAGTCTCAAAAACCCTCCGTCGCGTCCGGCATGGTTTCTACTGGGGTCAGATGAGGAGAGATGTCGCCGCTGTGACCTCTGCACGGCACACAAGGGTCCCCTGGATCAGTCTCGCGCCCCGCTACAGCAGCTGGCAGCGGGGGCCCCGATGGAGAGGGTGGCGGTGGATGCCATACCAGACCAGGAGGCAGAGACGGTCGCAGATGCTCTGGTGGAGGGCATGTTTGTCCGGTTTGGTGCAGCTGAGGTCATTCACAGCGACCAAGGCAGGAACCTAGAGTCAGGTGTGTTTTCTGCTATGTGTGAGTGCATGGGCATGCAAAAGACTCGGACTACTCCTTTACATCCGCAGAGTGACAGCTTGCCATCCTCACTGCAGAACATCAACGTGATTGGGACCAGCACCTCCCTCTCGTGTTATTGGCCCACAGATCAGCTGTGCAGGATTCCACCTCATGCACACCTGCCCTGCTCATGTTGGGGCGAGAGCTGTGGACGCCAGCAGAAATGGCGTTTGGGAGACCCCCAGATGCACCAGCGGTGCCACCAGGACCATAATACACCAGAAGGCTCCAGGACCGAATGGAGTCCGCTCATGCCTTTGCACGTGATCAGCTGCAGAAAGCAGGCATAAGACAAAAAAGAAACTATGACATGAGGGCCAGGGGGAGAGACTTTGAGGTTGGGGACTTGGTGTGGGTGTATAGTGGGTGTATTCGTTTAATGTTTTAAATTGTTTTCAAATTTGCTGTTTTAATGATTTTAAATGACATTCTGATGTTTTTAATTAGATTTTCTTCTCTTTTTATTTTTTTATTTCTATTGCTACTGCTTGTCTTAATGTCAAATGTTTTTCTTTGCCTCTGTAAAGCACTATGAATGCCTTTTTGTACGAATTGTGCTATACAATACACTTGCCTTGCCTTGCCTTGCCGATGGGCCGATGTCCCAAGTTAGACAGCCACTGGGTGGGGCCTTGTGAGGTTTTGGAGAAGCTGGGTGAGGTGGTCTACAGGTCCAGCTGCCGCCAAGGGGGAGACGGGTGGCCCTCCACAGAGACAGGTTGGCCCCATAAAGAGGTGATGCACCCTGGGCCCTCCACACCTTTCCGGAGGAACAGGCCAGCCACGCCCCCAGATTCAATGACTGTCTCTCAGCCCAACATTCTTCCCCATCCCTTAACTCACCCCCAGTTCATCTGCAGGTTGTTCCAGGATTGCAGGTGCAGCCGCCTTTGTTCACACCAAGGCGTCCTCGGAGACGGAGGAGGGCCCCGGGCCACCTCAGGGACTTTTTATGTGACCCCTCGGGGCGAGGGTCTTTGTAAGGGGAGGGGCAGTGTAGCGACCCTGCAGTAATGTGTTGTGTGTTCAATGTGAGTTCTGTGGTTTCCCATGTTCCGTGAATGCACCTGAAGGAGAGCACGCATGTGTGAGCGTGTGTGGAGAGAGACGGCACGAGGCTGCAGAGTGGGACCTGTGATGTTCTGTTGGCGTGCTCATGGCTACAATAACCGAGTTCTGTAATAAGACTGTTTGTCAATAAAAGCCGGTTTGCTAAATAACGTCTCTTTATTCCTGACGTGTCCGGCTGGACGTTACAGTATAAAGAAAGGACGTAATCTCTGTGACGTCGCCCACAGGTTTCTGAAGAACCGTGGTGAAGCTCAGAGTGTAGTTGTCTTCATTTTAGAATTTGTAACAGCACCCACCTGTCAATCAAAGCATCCACGTTCTTAATCCTGCATAACTTTAAGCCTTAATATAATGTGAACAGGTGAGTTGTATATAAATTCACCCTCAGTACAGTTGTCATGAACGGGGAAATTAGCTACAGAGACCAAAACTGTTTTTTGTACCAGGCTGTAAACATGTTTTATTGAAAAATCAAAGCTGCAGTATTTTCACTGGTTGAGATCTTAAATGCATCCCTCAGAGGCTCTGCACACTTCCATATTAAAACGTGGAAGCTATCTTATCAATGGCTACGAAAATAATTAGATTCAGGCCCGAGCCAAATAAACTCAGCAGAGAACAGAGGCAGTTTGGAGCGTCGCCATTCTGTGCCAGTACTGAAAAAAAGAAAGCAAGCAAGCAGACATGACGAACATTATGTGCCGATCGTTTGTGTCAGGCAGTCACTGCTGGACCAGCAATCAACCCAGAAGCTGAGTCTGTCCTGTGGTCACTGATGGTGACTTTGCTAACATGCTAGTGATCACACAGGCTGCTATGATGAAGGGTTAACAGTCACACGAGCAGGCAATGTAAAGGAAATGTTCTCTTTTATTTAGCGTGCAACATGCGGAACAGACATTCCCCAAGTTCCCTTCATGAGCTTTAGGTTACCTGACAAACAATTGTTGGACTAATCCTTTTTGTAGATGATCTGTGGTGGCACGGAGGTGCAGTGTTTCACACAGCAAGAAGCTGAAACAGAGAAGTTGCACAAGGTTTATAAGACAGAGGAACTATATATTATCTATTTGGTACATCAGGGCGTAGTTTGTGATGTGTTCTATGAGGACCTCTGAAATGTCATTCACAAGGAGGGAAGTGAACCAGACACCAGTGTTGTGTGACTGGATATTGCTGAAGAAGAGTATGAGGTGTTTTGATTGGTTGGAGGTGAAGAAAGAGATGTATGTAAAGAGCACAGTTGGAAGCCTTTTCATCAAATCATCAGTCCATGAAGAAAGTGCTCGCTCTCTCAGGATCTCCAGGTAACACATTTCATTTCTTTGGTACTTTAATGTCTGTGTCCTGCTCTCTGTTACTTCAGTATTTCAGCATACTGTCAGCATTTTTAAGGTTTTTAATGTATATATGTGTATGTGTGTGTGTGTGTGTCTATATATATATATTATTAAAGGCTATATATATATTATATTTATATATATTATATATTATGGCATGCCATTCAGGAATTAAACCTTTGATATATTGAATGAAACCTTGAATATATGGAGTGAACCTTGAATTTATGGAGTGAACCTTGAATATATTGAATGAAACCTTGAATATATGGAGTAAATCGTAACTTCTGAACCTGTCATGAAGAGGCAAATATTAACCGATATTAGCCAGTGCAACCCAAAGCCTATTCCAAATGGATGCAAATGGGCCGCAAGTCCATTTTGGGCTGCTGGGCAAATGGTGCAAAGGCTACAAAATACAAAATACATGCATACAAAAAAAACACCGGAGGCCACGGCCCAAATGTGGCCGAGATGGACCGGCCCATCTGGCATTTGCCAGTAGCACGACTGCCAGTCCGAGCCTGCACTGGGTGTTGTGGGGCCTCCTGTGAGGTTGAAGGCCTGCTGAGGTTGGCCTGATAAACAGCTGCCTGGCCTGTTTTATGTCTGCCACGTTTAAAAAGGGAGTGAACTTTCTTGTCAGGAAAACGTATTGTTTCCCAGATATTTAGTGTGTGTGTGTGAATGGGTGTATAAGAGGCATTAACTTATTTGAGGTGGCTCGCTCCGATCCGGTGCTGTGTGCTGTCATACAACAAGGACTTTTTAAATGACTTCTCTGATCTGCTGGCTGAAATTATGTACAGCACTTTGTGTCAGCTGCGGCTGTCTTTAAAAGTTGAGTTGTTACTTTTTACCATTTCAATTCCTTCTGAATCTCCTTTGTCACATTCAACATTATTATGCTCCTCCACAATTCTAATATGATTAATTTCCAACAGATAAGAAGTCTATATTTTTTCTGTCTGTTCTAACCAGAATGATGAATCTCTGTGTTTTCCTCGTGCTGCTCCTCCTGGGGACGTGCTCAGTTGCCAGTTATGGTAAGTATGATCTGACTGTATCAGTCTCATGAATTTCTTTCTATTGTGTAATAATGTACAATGTGTAAATATTAGAAATATAATGACATGGATGTAGATCTGGAGTTGTGGTGGAAAGTTACTTTCTGCCAGCATTAGTTGTTTGTGTTGAGTGTTGTCATTTGACACTGATATCAGCTGATATTTCACAAATAAACCGTTACAGCTGTTAAATGTATTTCAACTTTGTCATTCACAGAAAATCTGGCTCTGCGTGGAAAAGCGACTCAGTCTGACCGTTATCCTACCATATTACAGCTGCCTACAATGCCATAGATGGAAACCGTAGCGGTGACTACGCTGATGCATCATGCAGTCACACAAGTGGAAGGTGTCATAAAAATCAGGGTTACACTGCTATTTAGATGTTTTAACTTATACAATGTGTTACGAGAATTTTTACGAAGAACCCTTAAATAAAGAGGACTGGATTCAAAGTATCAAAGTTTAAGTTGAATTTAATATTCTTGTACAAGAAGGAGCGTTTAACAGTGCAACACACAAAAGAGGGTTACAGAGAAAAGGCTCCTCGAGGAGCTCTAACTGTTGGTTCTTATACATTGTTCAAAAATGCGCTGTCTCTGACACCTCCCCACTGATACAGATAACGTCATAACATTCCTTTAGTTGGTTTACTGCTCAGTAATGAGCACTATATTTTACATCCACATGGTACTCCCCTAGCCCGTCTCTCCTGTCCTTATAACACTAATTTATAATTGTCCCTCCCTACCAGCCTCAGTAAATCAGAGGCCAACTAAAGGAGGTATGTGAGACATACAAAGAACAGGACAGACACACACTATCTGTATGAGTTAAGACATCTGCACCCCAGTATAATCCTAATTTTTATAACACAATGTTTGTTCCTATTTATTACATGTCTTGAAGGCCCTCCCCTTTGTTGCTGTTTTCCTGAGACTGGCAGGGTAAGGTAAAGTTCAGGTTAATGTATAAATAGAGGGATTTCAGAACAGAATGAGCCAGGGACAGGTCAGAGAGGGGACATCTAGATTGGGGACATACTGGCTACTCATTAGAGGATATGTTGAAGAAAACTGTTTAGTATGTGTTATTTTTGTGTCTGTCTAAGGGTGGTGCTAGCACCTTAGGGCCTCTCTCTCCCTCCAGGTGCTGCCTGCCGATTGGTTAATGGACTGGTGGATCTGCTATAAATGGCTGCCGCTGGATACATTTGTTCTCTTCTCTTGACCTTACGCCCAACTGCACCCGGCTGTTTGTATTGTGTTCTGTGAAGTTGTGCTTGTCTGCTTTAACGACTTTAGCTCAGCAGTCCAAGGTAGTTGTAGGGGTGAGTAGCTCTTTTGGTTCATCTCCTTTTCTCCTGTTTATTTTATAGGGAGGCATGTTAGATACCTGTATTTTGTTTCCTTGTTTTGGTTAGGTAAGTTAGGTTTTGGTCAGATTGTTTTGTTTTGGGCCATGCTCACCCTGAAGCTTTAAACTACCACTTTTGTAATAATAATAATAATAATATGATTATTATTTTATTATTATTATTTTATTGAATAAATGATCTTTTGTTGGACTGCAGCTCTGTGTACCTTGGTCATTCTTGAGAGTGGGGAAAGATGGGAGTGTCCTTTTCTTGTTATGTTTGGTTCCCCTAGGCCGGACGTTACACTGTTTAGATGCATTATATGAAAATTGTTGTTAACAATTTCAGGGGTTTGAGACAGCCCATCTTGAAATGTATAAGAACCAACTATAGAGCTCCTCAGGGAGCCTTTTTCTCTGTAACCCCTTTATGCAGATGATACTGTCATTTATTGTTGCTCACAATCAATTCCTCAGGCTTTTCAACTTTTACAGTCCGCTTTTGATGCAGTGCAGATCCGTTTGGGGAAACTAAAACTGGTTTTAAATGCTGATAAATCTAATTAATGTTTTTCTCATTCATCTGTTCCCTTTGAAAATATCCCTTCGATCAGAACTGCCTGTGGTGAAACTCTAGAGCTAGTCACCAGCTATAAGTACCTGGGTTTCACTATTGATGAGGAGCTCTCATTTAAATTAACATATCAAAAATTTGATATCAAAATCAGGGTGAGGCTCGGTTTCTATTATAGAAATAAAATCATGTTTTTCTCTCAGAGCTCGGAAGCTTTTAATATCAGCCACTTTCCTACCTGTAATTGATTATGGCGATGTGTATATATGTCTGCATCAACCAGCTGCCTTCTTCCCCTGACTCCTGTGTATCACTGTGCTCTACGGTTCTCACTGGTTGCCACCGCCTCCACCCACCACTGTGAACTATATACAAAAGCTGGCATGCCATCCTTGGAGATAAGACGCTACACACACTGGATAAACTCTGGGTATTAAGGTCTTCTTGGCTTAACTCCCACTTTTTTATGCACTTTCCTTCGAAAAACCGAAAGCCGTTATGCACTTCGCTCAAGTGATTTTTCTACATCTTGCTGCGCCTCGAGTCAGAACTGAAACAGGTTAAAAAAGCCTTTAGTTTCTCTGCCCGTCTGCGTGGAATGCCCTCCAATGCGAACTTAAAAATGTAGAACGTCTTCCTCGGAAGCACTCCCGCTCCATCTTAAAAAAAGACAATGGAAATCATTTGAAACAGTGCCTATGCTTTTAAATTGATGTATCTTATAACTGTTACTTTACTGTTGTTTGTCTGTTTTTACCACTATGACGTGTGCTGCTGCCTTCTTGGCCAGGTCACCCTTGTGAAGAGGTTGATCTCAATGGGTTTTTATCTGGTTAAATAAAGGTTATAAATAATAAATAATATTAGTGTGTTGCACTGTGAAACGCTCCTCTTTTACAAAAACAATAAATTCAACTTAACTTTGTTTTGAATCCGATCCTCCTTATTTAGGGTTTTCTTTAAAATTCCCGTAACAGAAAGCCCAACCCCTGGTGGAGGTGGACCTGCTGGACTCCTGACGTCATCACCTCCCTCACCATCTATAACAGAGTAGACTGCTGTCCGGAAACGGATCAACGGGCTGAGGATCTACATCGGCAACTCTTTGGACAACAATGGCTTGAATAACCCATTGTGAGTAAAAAAAAAAGCATCTTCCTCTCATCATCCTCATCTCCCCTCTGCCCCTGTTTAGCCCCGGTTGGCTCCTTGCATCCCGGGGCTGAGTCCGTTACAGCCACACTGCTGACCAAGCTAACGACAGTTAGCCGTTTACCACTTATCAATCTTTCCATCAGGACAGTCTGTGAATCATTTCAGTCGTGTAACGTTATCCCTGTTCATCTCAGAGGCTGTTGCTGCTTTCTCTTTCTTTTAGGGTTGGTCAAATTGTTCATGGCTACACAACCTTCACCAAGAACTTCACTCCTCATATACATGGACGTTATGTGACTTTGCTTCTACCTGGTTCAGTTAAGTACCTCACACTCTGTGAAGTGGAAGTCTACGGGTACCGTGCCTGAACTGGTGAGAACTTGAGCTTTTACATAATAATGTGAACACTATGCAGAAAGTCTCACTTTATCTAAAGGCCAGACTTATTATAGAAACATTACATGAATGATGAATGATAAGAATCGTATTATGAGGGTGGTTAATCCTGCCTTCTTATAAGAGTCATAGGAGAATTATAAAAACCTACAACATGTCATGGTTTTGTTGTCATGATAACCTCAAAGAGGTCCAGGTCTCAATGCTGATTTTTGTTTCATGTCAGAGGGAACTGGCCCCTAAGAAACCTCCACACTCCCTGTTTGACTTTGGCCTTGCAAACAACACCATCGATGGGAATGATGACCGCCAGTGGAACACGGCCCCTGATTCCTGGTCTGTGTGAGGTGGAGGTGTACGGCTCTCGTCTGGATTAGGTCTTGTCTTGTGATATGATGTAGTTACTAGTGGCACAATTTGTGCCAAAGTTACATCAATTACAATGAAACCATTAAATTGAATTAAATCAGCATAAAAAAAAAGTTTACTGTCCTTTTCATGTCATCTTGATTGGTCGATTTATTGGTTCTCACCAAATTTCTTTGGCAATTCATTAATTATTAATTATTAGCACGAAACATTGGTATCTATGCCAGTGCTATGATAACCGCCATCATAAGTACACACACTTTAGTTCAAATAAGATATAAACTCTGTCCATTAGCCAAGCGCCTCGGTTATTTAGTTATATATTTGTTATGAGAATCATGACTTGAACATCTATCTGGCTTCAGTGTAACATGTAAAAGGAACAATATGTCGATAGTTACTGTAATAAACCATAAATGACCCGATATGTCATCAGAGATTAAGGAAACATGCTAACTTAAATCGAGCTTCTTGACAACATACTACAGTCAGTATGTTTCTTCTTTTGAAATCAGGTCTGTTTTTGTTTTGTCTGTGTGATCCGATCTGATCCACAACACTGCACATGTCGATGCTCCGGGTTGCCAGATATCAAACTAGCAAGCAAATGGACTCAGACGTAGAGCAGTTCATGAAAACAAAAAAAACATTTTGGTAAGCTTCAGAGTCAAATGATCTTGTGTATTTTGAATTTAAACCACAGTACCAATTTTTAACCACTAGATGTCAGCGTTACGATCCATTGGTTCATTTAACAAGTAACAAACATGACAGCAACAAAAGGCCATGTACGATAGAGGGAACTGTACTATTGTAATATTGTTTATTGTAATATTACTACTTACTGCTGTGTTCCCCTTAGATGGCAAAGTGAGCTCCAGCCACCAGCCTGATGCCGGTGAAATAACATGAAAGGGTTTGACCTCATCTAACACCAGCATGGTGCTCACATCAAAGGTGAGTCACTAAATCCATTCACATGTTAACAAGAGGCTTGTGTAAGTCGAGTTGTGTTGAACTTGTGACTTTAGATCTTGAGAAACGAAGATCAGGCTTGCAAACAAGAAATCTGTGTTGGAGTGCAAGAGGGTGTTAGCTCAGCCACAGCGCCCTGTGTCATTCCCCATCTCTCCCAACGCTTCCCACATTTCCTGTCACTCTTCAAGCTGTCTCTGTCAAATAAAGCACAATAAGGCCAAAGAAACAACTTGAAAAAATTAATAAATTATTTTGCCCAACCAATCTACACTTCTTCAAAATGGCAGCCAGCCATTGTGGTCCATTTTAATCAGGGTGTAGCCTGCAGAGGTTGTGACATTTCATTCACAAGAAGAGAAGTGAATACAGAAACAATGTTGTGTGATTGGATCTGCGGAGAGGGTATAAACAAAATTTTGATTGGTGGAGGTGAAGAAAGAGATGTATTAAAGAGCACAGGTGGAAGCTTTTTCATCGAATCATCAGTCCATGAGAAAGTGCTCGCTCTCCAGGTAACACATTTCATTTTTTAAGTTTTTTTATGTGTATGGTTAAACTCACCGTTATCCCAATGAGTGTTGTCAGGAGGGTCGGATAAAATGCTCACGTTCAGGTTCTACAGCATCATCATGTTAAGTTGCATTATATTTTAGTTTTCATATGTTTTAATGTATATGGTTAGCTTCACATGTATAATGTATTATTATTTTCCCTCAAAACTTTGATGCTTCAATTTAATTGTGAATTTTAAGTTATTGAGAAACACTTAAAGGACCAGGTGTAGGATCAGTTGTATCTAGCGTTGTAGTTTGTCTATAATCTTTCAGTTTTTTCTTACTAATCAGTAAAAAATATTGTATCGTACACCTGAATTTTCAAATTTGTCCTCCCTATCAAACAAGATTACTTAACCCCCTTAACTCACGTAAAACAACTTCATTCAGCACGACGAAAAAATGAAACATGACTACCACTATATATTTTTCAATGTACATTTGGTCCTATTGTACGGTCTATATAGACTCTCATGTGTCTCATCCAGAATGATGAATCTCTGTGTTTTCCTTGTGGCTGTCTCTTCCTGAGGTCGTGCTCAGCTGCTGCTTATCGTAAGTAAGCAAATGTGGCCCTTCGGAAGAGCCACCAAGTCAAACCCTTTTTTCACTCATTTGGAGCTGCCTACGTCCCTGATGGCAAACCGTGGTCTCACTTCAACGCTGGATCATGCACTCACTCTAATGAAGTACCAACCCCTGGTGGAGAGTGGACCTGCTCTTGTCACCTCCATAACCATCGTCAACAGAGGAGACTGCTGTCAACACAGGATCACGGGCTGAGTATCCACATCGGCAACTCTTTGGAAACAATGTGTCAAAAACTCAGTGAGTGAAATATGAAAAAAGCCATCATTCCTCATCATCATCCTTCACCTCGTTCATCAATAGCGCTGTTCTTTAGCAGGGACAGTTCACCACCACACCAGCTGTGTCCAGACAGAAGAATTAGAGTTTGCCACTGAAGTGGTTTTCTGCTGGATTTGAACTCCGGAAAAAATACTTAAAGTCTGCATGAAGTCAAAGTTGATGTTTTGGACAGCAAGGTAATAAACATGTGCGTTTGTGCTGCTTTGCTTCTTTTAGAGTTGGTAAAATTGACAATTGTGATGCAACCTTATTAAGACCTTCATGGTCGCGTGGAGGACGTTATGTGGACTTTGCTTCTACCTGTTCAGGAAAATACCTTACACTGTGTTGAAGTGGAGGTCTACGGGTACCCTGCCCCAACCACAGGGCATGTCATGGTTCAAAGAGGTCCAGGTCTCAATTGAGGTTTGTTTGTGTTTCCTGTTGTCATGCGAGAACCTGGCGTTCAAGGAAAAGCTCGCAGTCGTCACTGTTTGAATTTGGTCTTTGCAAAACGAACGATGCCATCGAATGGAAATCACTCGAACCAGAAGTGGGAAACACGGGCTCCTGCCGTCCACCACATCCAACGACCATCCACCCCTGGTGGGAGACTGGAACCTGGGCAAAACCCACACAAAGTGTTTTTTCTGTGAAGATTTGCCACATAGATGACTGCGTCAGAGCGACTCAACGGAGCTTGCAGATCCGGATTGGAGATTCCCTTGGGAAATCAATGGCAACAACAACCAAGATGACCTGGACGACTGAGAACCTTCACAGATAGAATGTACATTAAATTTACAGTCAACTAATCTGTGAAAAAACCTAATTAAAGTAAATGTATGCATTCACTTGTGGTAGATTCAACTTGCAAGGGGACATATTAAGAAAAAGTTTTTCATGCTTTCTGACAAACAACGTCCTGATTCGTCCATCTGATGCTAACAGGCCAGATACCACAGCACACCTTAAAGTCTAAGGTGGTCAGTGCATCGACGGGTTAAGGCTGTTTTGGAAGGCAAAAAGGTGGGACATCTA
>NC_040020.1:40308422-40317218 GCF_000972845.2 Larimichthys crocea
ATGCTGAATACTAATAAATATTGGGGTGGCCAACAAGTGCTGACAGACCAATCTTGTTTTTTTCCCAAATTGATTTATATACACCCAGTAAGCATGGTCTACGGTTGTGGTCGCGCGTGCTAAGCTTCATGTGGAGATGCAAGGACTGTGGGACAACAGTAACAAAAAGATCTGAATTGCTCAAGCACTACAAACTGATTCATAGGCATTACGGACGAGGCCACTCATATCCATGCACTTATTTAAATTGTGCATGTAGGTTCAAGACTTGGAATGCCCTACTGAGCCATCTATCAAGAAATCACCCTGCCCGACAAGCAGTCTCCAAAGCTGTGTCCACATTCACTTGCCATATTTGTGGCCATAATCAACTCTCCACAGAAAGAGAATATTTTCAACATATCTATCAGCATCTTAAAAATAAGGAGACTGTAACATGTGTGTTCCAAAACTGTGAATATAAAACAAATGTCTATGAGAACTTCAAAAGTCATAAATACAGAAAACACTCTGGTACAGTGAACACTTTTAAGCCTGGAATAAGTTCTGTTGAAGAATCTTGTGCTAGTGTTGCTAGGGATATTTCAGATGTGGAAATTATAGAGAGTGATGTAAATTTAAATTCTGCTTTTGACAATGGGCATTCTGAAAACTTAGAGAAGGATATTGAGCTTAAAATTGCTTCAGTGCTCCTTAAGTTGGAACACATCTTTCTTGTGTCTAATGCAGCTGTAGATGAGCTTTTGCAGGAGTTAAACTATTTGATTGGTTCTCTTTCTCTGCCAGTTACCCAAAAGACTATTAGCCAAGTATTACAAGACAATGGATGCCAATTTGACCAGTCATTTGTTGAAAAGCTAGCCAGTGTACTCTGTGAGACAAACCCTGTAAAAAAAGCAATTGAAGATAAAGGTCCACTTTCCAGTGCTTGGAGGCGAAAAGCTTACTATAAGAGCCACTTTAAAGTAGTGGAACCAGTGGAATATATACTTGACCGAAAAAATAACAAGTCATTCCAATATATTTCAATTTTAAAATCTTTGCAGCATATTCTTGGCTGCCAGACAATCTTGGATCAGGCTGTTAATTTGAATACTATAGATAATCAGCCTCAAAAAACTTCTGTGCACTACAAAACTATCTTCGATGGTGCCTTCTTCATGGACTCGTTGGTCCAAGGAGAAAGCATTTTCATTGATATATAACTGATATTCGAAATATGTAATCCCCTTGGTACATCAAGGAGGAAACATAAAATTTGTGGATTGTACTGGATTTTGGGTAATTTGCCACCAGGCTGTAATTCTGCTTTATCCTCAATCTATTTGGCTGCTTTAATCAAAAGTAATGATCTGAAGTGTTATGGGTATGAGAAAGTGTTAAAACCTGTAATTAATGATCTTGTAATTTTGGAACAGAGTGGGATATTTCTGTCAAAGTTGGGCAGAACAGTAAAAGGCACCGTTCAGTGTGTTGTTGCTGACAACCTTGGTGCACACAGTATTGCTGGATTCGTTGAAAATTTCTCAGGGGCATACGTATGTCGATTTTGCACTGCAGAAAGATCAGAGTTCCAGACTATTGAAGTCAAAAGTGAAGTCTTTACTTTGAGAACAAAAGACATTCATGCAGATCATTTACGAATTATTGAGGAAAACAAATTGCCCAGTTATTATGGTGTGAAATCAAAGTGTATTTTGTCAAAGCACCTCTCATATTTTGATGTTACCGCTGGGTTTCCACCAGATGTTGTACATGATCTTTTTGAGGGAATTGTTCCTTTTGAACTTGCGCTTTGCCTCAGTTTGTTAATCAAAAAAAAATATTTCACATTATGTACATTGAATGAAGCAATATCCTCTTTCAACTTCAAGTGGGCTGACAAAACAAATCGACCTCATCCTGTGCCTCTAAGTTTTGCATCCAAAAAAACTGTAGGAGGGAATGCACATGAGAACTGGAGTCGTACAGATTTTTGGCCTTGTTCGTTGGGGCAGATTGGTACCACCTCCTGTAGCAGTAGCCTGGCTTGTCACATCTTAACAACAGACTGAAGGACATTGGTTTGATCTGGTTGGTCCAGTCCGTGTTCTACTGAGGACTCATTGGCATAGTGGTTTTAAAGATCCTCTCCCGCGCCAGAATTAAGTTTTCAAGAAGTTTTCTCCCCAGATTTAATCTTAAACCCAAGCCCGCACTATTCTTTGAACATTAGTCCATACTGATCCGGAAGTTTGGTGGGCACTGGTTGCCCATGTAGGACTCTAGCTCTTCGAAGCACATAGCTTTTTTAACGGAGTTGCAAAGGAATACAGATTACGTCAAAATGTACTTCTTTCCCTTACCTCACACCCCAGAGCCATCAGTTATCAGATTGCACATCATTTGCATGCAAGTAGCTTTGCCAAACCCCCATGAAGTAACAGATTGTTATCCAAACTGTGTTCACAGTGATGTCCTTAAACAAGAACATTTCACAAATGCAACTGAACACAAAGTCCTCAGATAGGACAAATGTTGTGCTTCTGGGGCTAAAAGTGTATCTAATATGGACTAATCTAGCAAATGTGGGATGATCTTGATCGCCGACCGACACTCATGGGAGGACGTGCCAGATGTTTGGTGAAGATATCATCCAAATGGTGATACTGCAGGACAAACTAATCCTTCATTGTTAAAAAGGCTTAGGGGCGGATGGTATAATGGAACCTACAGAGCTTATGATCTCAACAATCAAAAATCACCAGCAAAGAAGTGTGAACTGTTAGAGGCCAGGCAAGAATGCATGATAACCTACACCCTGGCAGACTAAAATTAGAGGAATGGGCGTCTTTGTCACTGTTTGAAAAAGGATATGTCAATGTTTTAAGGTGGTGAGTCCTCCAATCATTCTCCCTTTTATTCTTAAGTGTGGAACCAAACCCAGACCCTAAGCAATACTAATGTGGTTCTCAGAACATATTTATTTTATACTAGGTAAGCCAAAGCGGTGTGTAATGTCAATGACAACTCATCAGTTATGGGCAGTTTTTTAAAACGTCAGGTTGCTTGTTGGATTCAGTCATGAATCTAATCCTATGGTCTCCTCGCCCCCTTCGCTTGCTCTCTCGTTTTTCTTCTTTCCGCTCCTTGTTGTCTACTATATTCTCCTCACCTCCTCCCTCTCCTATCCTCCACCTCTTTGCCGTCTTCAGCTCTCTTTGTTCATCTAGTTAGACATTAAATTCTCCTAATTGGAAAATGTCAGGTGGTTTCATGTTGAATCCGCCACTGACTGTGCTGTGGCTCTGTTCTCAGACCACAATGCTGGTTCAACACGCTGCAAGAGCTGAAGTGAATTTGTTAGGATGAGAACAACATTAAAAGCTGACTCTTCCAAATTTTCAGTCCTCAGAGTCACTCTTGAAGACCTTCTTTCACGATAAACAGACTAACCTTTGTGTTTAAAGATATCCCTCAGACGCAATACATGGACCAAGACTTTGCAACGAGCTTTCTTCAATCTTAATTCTAAACCACTTAACTTCATAATTTGGGTACAATCAAAGTGATCCCTCATCAGACAAGCGCACCTTTTATCGAGTGACCATTCATTCCACTTCAATCTCTGTTCTATTTAATTTGAGTCTGAATGAACGGTGTCTTCATGAGTCATCAAGTGGAACACAATTATCGTCTCATCCCTGAATCTATCTTTGTCATCTCGAATCACAACAGTGCCGAAGACTTTGCCAATTCCCCAATTTTCATATGACCACAGAGCTGACAGGGGCTAGAGAGGGGAATACTGAGTAAAAACCGTGGTGAGGCCAAAAAAATGTTGCCTTCTCAGCTCCCGAATGCTGTCTGATATCCTGAAAGAGTAGCAGAAGAAAATTTACCGTTACAAAAGAATCTACAAGGCCTATCGCAGAGGATGCCGTGTTTGCAGCAGCTGCAGATGCCCTTATCAAAAGGCACCCATGTTTGAAATAAACCTGTTCACATCATTGTCTAGCTACGTTTTCACATGCACGTACTGAAGTAGCAAAATGTGCAAACTACAGTACTCAGCTCTCAATTAGCATGGGCTTGTGTCCAGAGCTTTGTGTAAAACTCCTTGAACATCTACCGCACTACCGAGTACCTACCCTGCGAAAAGAAGTAAAGAACCAAAAAACGGATCTGAATGCTAACTTTTATGCCCCTTTCCTAGCTGGTGAGACGCTTGCAGCATGGGAAAAGATTAGTAGAACTTCTGACGAGAGATCTTGATAAGGGACAATGAAAGGTCATTGAAAACAAAATTGGGCTAACAACGTTTGGCCATACACAGACGACATGGGGTGGTAAAAAAAACCAAGAACCGGCATTCAGGAATTAAGGATCAAGATGTGCCATGCACTACTTCACACAGAAAAGGTAAGAATGGACCTGTTCGAAGTGAGCGAAGTATCTAGTATTTTTCATCAGATTTATTATTGCAGTTAACTTTCATGAATCAGGCCATAACTTGGTGTGGATTGTGATTGTAGAAGCACTGAACTTAATTACGAATTTTACAATTTTGATTTCCACAGTTGTAGATTTGTGGGATATAACATTTTGGCATAAAAGATAGACATTTAAGCATTTGTGTTCCATAATTTAATATCTACTGTCATTTTATGTTTTGTTTTTAATAAATACAGGTTCCAGAGGCTCATGGCTGTTCACTCTTGAGGGGAAAAAGTTCATGGCCGTCAGTTAGCATGGGTCACTCAAGTCAGAAGCTGTCAAAGTCATAACGTGCCAAAGGAGGAGCAACACGCCAAAAGATTGCAACATATGTGGCACATTGGAGGCCAGGTAAATCTTTGACCATCAAACAAAATATATTTGAAAAAAAAATCCTCATAAAGCATTAATATGGGCAGGCTAGATCATGGCTGTCCATATCTGAAATGTTTTTAATATAGCGACTCAAAAAATACAAACCACTGAACTCATCACTCCCTTTTCTTTTGTATAGATGAATCGCTGGGCTTGTGAATTAACTGTTTTTAATCACTTTGTTAGTTCTAGATTCTATACTGTGGACATTAATCATCGATGGAATGTAGTGCTGAAAGCCCTCACCCTCTTCCTGGAGAATATGCAGATGGCCTGCGCAAGGGAATAGTATCCTTGTTACGTTCAGCGTTTGGTCAGGCACAAGTCTTAGCAAAGGGACAACAAAAGTTAACTGTTAGAACAAACATAACACCTGAACCATAGTATTGATTGGCTGACGATGTTGGTATTCATTAGCATTGCACATATATCTCCTCCTCTTTCGCCTCTGCCTACTCTCTGTTTCCCTTCGCATCTTCTCCTGCCTCTTCTCTTCTTTTCCTCCCCTCTCCTCTCTTTAACTATTCTTTCTTCTGTTGTTCCTCCTTCTCGTCTCCTCATCTCTTCTTTTCCTATTCCTCCCCCCCTTTCGTCTCCTCTCTTTGTTTCTCTCTCTTCATCACGCCCTTGTCCCCTTCTTCTTCTCCTCCTTTTCTCTCCATAATCTCTTTGCCCTTCTCCTATAATTTAGATGTGACTAAAAAAGGAGACAAGTTGTCATGTTGTTTGTTGTCTACAGAACAACCAACCAACCCGAACGCAATGGTTGATTTGTGCTGACATGTATCTTATTATCATGCCGATATTGAACATTATTTTAATTCCTGCACAACAAATAAGCATAATTGGATGATTTTCTTTTTAACTAAGAAGGGCTTAACTGATTATGTTAGTTCAAAGGAATGTTTGATGTTGGGAAAATCTAATCTTTCTTGGCGTACAAATTAGATTAGAGTTCAGATTGATACACCTCTCTCTGCTGTTTCTGGTGTGTGATGACACCCAGCCGAGAATAGCCACACAGCACATACACATATTGGTACAATCAACCCCCCAGCACAGTAAGAAGTGATGCCTCATATGATGTGGTTTGGGTCTTGTGAGCCCCCTCTGTAGGCTTGTGAGCAGATGATGTCTCATAGGGAGCCTGGGGCAGGTCATCCATGGCAGTGTTTGTGATTGGAAGAGAGTGGGGAGGGACTTGCAGACCCACCTGCAGACGATTTTAGGCATCTCATCGGAGGGTGTGGAAGTGTTGGCTGAACTGACTTCGGGTTGCCTCAGCGCTTGTGCCCTGCTTCTAGGTTTGATTTATTTATCAATCAACTAGGGCTTATCCAAAACCTCTTGCGCTTTCACTTTTGAAGTGCTTGCATCCAAAAAAATCGTCATACGCAGCTTGATCAGCACAAGATTCCCCCAAAGTCCAAAATCTTGTAGATCAAAACTTAACAAAAGGCTCCCATAATGCAGCACAACATGACCAAACAAACTGGGCACCTTAGTTGGCCTGAATAGTCGAATGAAACGGTTTTGACGATAGAGGCATTAAGAATAGTTAGTCTCTTTGGATGTTGGGGGCCTTTTTTATGGCTCGAGACCCTCAAACCACAATTTATAATGTTGCTTTTAGTACAATACTTTGTAAGCGGGTATGGTAATTTTGTGTTATTTTTTTAGTTTTTTTTCAGACATACTTCCCACGTTTCAAGGGAAGTTGCATTTCACAGTTTATGATGGTGGGGCTCAGTTATACAACAAACTGTTGTGACACCCTAACACTTTAAAAGAAGTGTTAAAATTTTTTTCACTCCAGTGGTCGCTACACTGGTAAGATATATAATTCTTGGCTAAGCTAAAAACGCTCTGTAATAATGGCACTTTTTCATAAGTTGACACTGTATGTGTTTGAGAATTGATTCATATTTGTGTAATACTGTGATTGCAACCTTGCACTATTTGACACTTTGACACAGCTTTGTTGGTCGATACTAACAAGTTACTACTTGCACTTGTGGGCATATGTGTTTTTGAAATGGGGACAAATGTGTAATCTGCTTGAGCGCCAAAAGGCTGTTGTGGCCATAAAGTTAATGGTTTTAACATAGTTACATTATACAATAAAGCATTTTTAAAAGAAACATTGCATTTTAATTTTTTTTAAGATTTGTAGAGAAGCCAACTTACAATTACAATTGTAATCTTTAAGCTTTATATAAACAATACTAAATTGTCATTCTTCAGAGTTAGCTAAAAAAGTACGTTATCACTCACCAGATGATTAGGTAAGACAAGAGCAAATATTTACTTGTGGCTTTAATGCAAAAAGTTATTGGGTTGGAAAAACTTGAAAACTTTAAAGTTGAAAATGTGCTTAATTTTCAGTCGAGATGAATGGCAAAATGTTTATTATATGCACAATTACTTTATTAAGGTAGCATGGGACTTAAATCAATTGGGTTAATGTAATCTTATAACTTAATTTCAAACGAACTGTAACTAAATTGGGTGTTACCAATTGAAACAAATCAATTAATTGGTTCACCTATTTTCTTTTATATCAGTGTACAGGGGCCAGGCCCTGGTTAAGAACACGGCGCATTTACTAAGTGGCTCTGGATGCAAAATGGGCAGATCACGCCAAGGCGATCGAACCACCCAAACCGCCAGCCGTACGACAGCGTTCAGCGTGGTGACAAAAAATGCGTCCAGAAAGAAATAAAGGCAACGAAACTTAGGCGACCTCTTCCCATCGTCAGATCCTCATCTTCATACAACATCTTTTACCATAACTGTTCCACTCTTCAACAAAACATCATCGAACTCCTAATCAGCTTAATCCATCAACTTCCTAAGTAACAGGGACAAAGCCTTTTATTACTTTAAATACTTGCGTTGTTTCACTCGCATGTACTAAAAACCCGCCATACCTTTTTATGCCCAACATCTCTCGCAAGTAGTCGTGAGAGTAGATATCGATACGACAACCAAGGCCATACACAACCTTTCTTTCTGGCTTTCAGCCACCTTTGTACGCACGCTAGTGTTAATCCATCGGACATTATCAACAACCGCGCAAGTTAAGGGGGTGACAGTACCAATAACCACGCCATGCACATACGGAGCACGGAAGGGCAGCACACGAGTCACCCTACAATCACAACAAATACCTGAACGGCAAAAAGTTTAAGAGCGACGCAGTTTTATGATGTTGTGACAGGCAGGTATCCATATGACCTGTCAGACCAGGTGACCTTGGCCCTGAAATGACCCCATTGGAGGCAGAGGTGCAAGAAAAGATCTGTGGCAAGTGCCCCTTTTATACGGGCCACTCATAACAGCCACCCCGGGTGTTAAGTATAAGGCCAGATTCCACACCCAATAACCTAGTGCACCTTCTATACTGATAGACAAAGCAGTTTTATGCCAAGCCTTCTTACTAAACTATTCCTGAAGACAGGGATTTGTTTGGTATCTGGCTTTGGATTGAAGGTGAATCAATGATCAAGATGGGTCATGTCAAAGCTGTTCGACTCTGGGCTTTTTTGCAAAGTGTTCCCTCAAAATGACATTTTAAGTGACTGAATTTACTGATAGCTAATTTCAACCTAAGACCAGTCATTTGTGCCTGAACGCTAACTAAACTTTGTCCATTATTTTGTAGCCACTGTAAGGTAGCAATATTTTGTGTGATTTGCCTGTACACGACATCCATTGCACGTCTGTCGCGTCCTGGGAGAGGGATCTCCCTCCTCTGTGCTCTTCCTGAGGTTTCTTTCCTCTTTCTTTCTTTCTCCACCTTTTTTCACCTTTAAAAAAGGGTTTTTTGTGGGCAAGGTTTTTTCCTCAACTCGCAACCGAGGTCATAGAGGACAGAAGGTTGGTCACGCCCTGAAAGATTGTAAAAGCCCATCTGAGGCATGTACCTTTGTGACTATACAGATA
>NC_040021.1:0-569 GCF_000972845.2 Larimichthys crocea
ACTAAAAATTATTTCTGTAGCTCTACTTATACCAGTGTAAATATGTAGGTGGTCTACTAATCAGAATATCTGCGGTTTGGTCTGTGTGTCCAAGTGTCCTTGGGCATGATACTGAAACTCAAATTGCTCCAGAAGGCGGTTCTCTGTGTCAATGTGATTAGATATTTTTGGCTGAGCAGTTGGCGCATTGCACGGCAGCCAATGAGTGGTCCGAAGACTAGAAAGGCACTATATGAGTATAGTCCATTAACCATGTTTCCTCTTTAAAATACCTGGGACTGCCATTTGAATTCAGTGTGGGGATGGTGGACAATGCAAAATATGATATAAAGAGAAAAAACCTTCCCTCTAGGATTTATAAGATGAAGATGAGAAGCATTTACCTAATGGTTTATAACACGTTGAAATTTAGCTGTACATAGCTACACAGGACATTATTCAGTTCTTATTAAAGTACAGTATTTGTCAACAACTATAATTTCCACTATCAAGGCATATACTATTATACTGTTTGTTTTATACAGCAGCATTCAGTTATGGGGCCTAGAGGAGTTATTTTTATAGACAAA
>NC_040021.1:669-134483 GCF_000972845.2 Larimichthys crocea
CCTTACTACAGTTTTTGTTTGTTTTTTTGTTCCTTGTTTTTTGGTTTTTTTCCACTCTTCGCCGCCCCCGCCTTGCGCCCCTATACTGGGGACAAAGCAGAGAGCAAAGACCCCAGGACACAGACCACCACAGAGGGCTTGATGGTTCGTCTGAGCGGTACCACAGTGGCCAGCGTCGACGACCAAATACCTGTAATAAAGATGGACACATAGTCCTTTGAGGAGCTTCAGAATTAAAAGTAATATAAGATCAGACACAGAAGCTACACACAACTGGATAGACAGATAGTTACCTTTCCAGGGCAACACACACCATGAGCCAACACTGGCTGGCCAAAGATGACAATAGTGAATGACGTGCTTACAACTTCTTCATTCAACCCACAGAGGTGTCACTAACCTCATGCAGCAAGACTGAATGAGAGTTCAGAGATGAGACGGTTGTATGACGTAATCGAAAAACTTGACCAGTTCTCTCACCTGCGAGGCGTAAAAACATAATGGCAAATCATATTTAGAAGAGTGGTGGTGAAAAAACCATTAACATATGGACTTACATGTGACTACAACCAGATATTAGAAACAAAAATGAAACAATAGTCTGTTATTAATGAACACAATGTGATTTCTGTAAATATGAACAAAAGTGGACGGGGAGTTTTGCTCGTGGTTCATTAAACTTGACCATCAATGAAGTGTAAAACACTACAGGCTGGCAGCTAAACTTTCGGTGTTCTGTTCAGAATTTAAGTGTGTTTGTCTGAATTAACGTCAGTATGAACTTTATTATCAAACACCATCTCCAGATCCACTGCTCTGAGCTGCTGCTCTCCTCATTATTACATCACTTCATCGCCTTTTTTGTTCTTCCTGCAACTGTTTTTGTTTCCTGATGTGTTTTAACTACTAAGTGATATTCCAGAACAGTCTACCAGTTTTCCCAGGTTGAGTTGATTTATGACAAAGTAACTATTTTTTAAACACGATCACGACTTTTAGTTTGTGATCTTGGTGATCTCAGAGAAATCCCATCACTGAACTGACACCTACTGGAGCTCTCACCACCTGCAGAGTCAAGTGGAGCACATTTGAAATGATGAAATATTCCTCTAAATGTAAAGGTCATACAACACTTCAACACCCAAGCACCTGACGACTCGACCACAACCGCCAAAAAGAAATTCTTTACAGACAGACGTACGACACAAAGAAATAAATAATAATAAATAAATAAAGACATTTCAGTCAATGTACAACCTGAACTAAAGAGCAAGATGGCCACGAGGGTCAAAGGAAGGCCGACACCAACGATTATGTATGCACCACATCTGTGATGAACACAGGTTTTTCATCGTAAGTCGTAGGTGTTGTTGTGTGTCGTAATCTAGTCGTAGGTGTTGCTGTAATCAAAGCTTTCCTCCTGTGAGGTGTTGTTCTGTGTAAATCTTCCCATCTCTCACAGGAAAATGTTGTTTGAGAGATTAGTTAAAGGTTTTTAATATCTACAAACATTGTTTAAGTGATATCACGACAACTGCAAGTGGAAGTTTTTATCTTCTCTACATAGAAGAAAAAATAATGTCACCAAACTTTACCTTTGAAAGCTGCAACACCTGAAGAGTTCACAACCAGCGTCTGATGTGTCGTCCTCTGCATCCAAACAGTCTGCAGTAAATATGCTAAGTGATGACATGCAGGAAGTTTCTGATAATCTACAGCTCCTCTGATAAGAGGAAGTGACAAACAAGAAGTAGCTTACCACTTATCGGTGCAACGCGCCACGTCGAGTCTGGAGAAATTCACCAATGCAAAAAATGATGTTTTATATTTCTGCTTTTATATTTCTTGTGTTTTCTTCCATTTCTTGAAATTTCCAAAAAGATGAGACTTTTACTCACTGAGGTTTTAATAAAATGTTTCCTGCCACGTCCAACAAGCACAGAGTGTCACCTTTACTTGATACATTGCGCGCAACAGATCTGAGCCTGATCTGTCTCTGAGGACACAGTTTGTACACGTCAGGCAAACAGTGGCAGAGGTTTTCTGTGTGTCGCAGAATTAAAGAAGCAACTAGAACAGTAAAGATAAGTTCAAATATGTGTAGATATCTATTACAATGAGGCTGAACTGATACTTTAAAAAAAATCATCAACACAAGTTTCAACACACACTCAATGATTCTGTTTTAATCATCACCTTTAAAAAGTTTATTAACTTGAATCAAAGAAGAGAAAAAGCAAAAAGATTGACTTCAAGTTGTAGCCGTTAAAAGATCATCAAGCTTTAATAAAAAACATTAAAGTTTAATTGCACAACCGCAGCGTCCTCTGAAGATCAGGAGAGATTGTTGCTGATAACAAATGTTTCTGTGCAGGAATCTGCACGTTCGATAGAGCATCAAAACTCTCAAGAGTACTCATATCTGAATTAGGTTCCTTATATTGTATTTAATGTTTGATTCAGTCATTTTGTCACTGCCCTGATCTGAAGTTTTCTGTTTACAAAGTCTGACTTTTAGTTTCATGTCATGTTGTTTAGGTTGAACGTTTTAGAGGACCCAAGTGCAAACAACAGCCAAAGACAAGATCAGTAGAAAGTGTTTATTGAAAACACACAAGAACTGTTGTCAAATACATGCTCTGAGTCACATCCTAAAACTAACATGCCAACCACGAAACAGCAAAAATAGATGAAATAAAAGATGAACAATAATATGTAGCAAAAACAAAGCAGCTTTGGAATAGATGTACGTTAGATAAACTGAGAAAAACTGAACAAGAATGAAATTTAAAGAGAGACCAAAGAAGAAAAAAGTCCTAAAGACTGTTAGATGCTCTCCCTGTTAAAGAAACAGACAACAGTCAGAATAAAGATTTTGGTGGCTATAATGAGCTCAGTTCATCAAAACATAAAGATAATAATGATAGACATCAACTTACAGCTACAAAATAATAAGAAACATATTTATTTACATGTGTTGAAGCCTTCACAGTGAACCGAACAAGTTGAGCAAAACATTCCCAGCAACCAGTTCTCCACAGCAGAGTCAAAGCAATGCTCCTTTTATCCTACAGTTAGGTGTCGATTGGAAATCGTTCAGTAGATGACAGATCTGTCTTGTCTCTAGTTCTTTCTATTGCCTACATTCTCCTTCGTGTTTCTCTCCTTTCTCTCTCTCCCGCTTTCTCTGCCTACACAGAGCTGACTGTGTGAATGTTGTCATCATTCCTGATGATCTTGCTGATACATGGCTGTCCATTCTGCAACAACACACAGAGGCCAAAAGCTTGTCTATATCCTTTCCTCATGAACACATACAGGAATAAGTCTGCAAGAGGACTCAACTTAAGAAACGTGATGACAGTAATTCAAAGGTGAAAGTTCATTCCTCTTCCTCTGACAGTAACCAGATGAATGGGCATGACAGCAGTGTGTAAATAAGCAGCAATAGAACCAAAACTCCCACAATTCTTCGTTCTTCATCAGAGGGGACAGTGCTGGCAGACAGAGCTTTGAGGGTCCCACCCAGGAAGAATATGAACAGTGGGAAGGGAAGGAGGAAGGAGACAGCGAATATGGTGACTGTGACCTTAAAATCAACCCAGAAATAGAAAGTGAGGAGAAAGACAAGAGGAAAGATCCAGACCAGGACACAGACCACCACAGAGGTCTTGATGGTTCGTCTGAAGCGGTACCACAGTGGCCAGGCGATGACCAAATACCTGTAATACAAGATGGACACATAGTTTTTGAGGAGCTTCAGAATTATAAAGTAATATAATGATCAGACACAGAAGCTACACACATACTGGATAGACAGATAGTTACCTTTCCAGGGCGACACACACCATGAAGCCAACACTGGCCAGCAGACAGATATCGTAAATAAAATGTGCAGTTAGCTGTATCTTCTCATTCTTAAGTGATGTCACCATAACGCTCAAGCAGCAGAGCTGAATGAGGTCGGTGATGAGAAGGTTGATGACGTAGATCGGAGCAACTTGACCATTTCTCACCTGCAGGAAAACATTGGTAAAAGTAACAGTACATGTAAGACAGAACGATGACACAGGCAGCAAATAAAGACATTTCAGTCATAATGTACATACCTGAGAAAAGAGAGCACAGATGGCCACGAGGATCAAAGGAAGGCCGACACTGATGACTGTGTATATCAGTGCACTTTTGGCAATGATTGCTCCATTTTCAGAACCATTGACGTTGGAGGTGATGTTGCTGTGATTGAAGCTGTTGTCCTGTGAGGTGTTGCTCATGTAGAAATCTTCCATCCTTCACAGTGAAACCTGTTGCGTTGACACAAATACAGTATAGCTACAGTACGTACTCACAATAAATATATTCTCACAAATATTTACATTTTTACATAAAAGAAAAAAACGTCGTAAACAACTAACTTTACCTTTGAAAGCTGCAACACCTGAATGAGTTCACTACACCAGCGTCTGATGTGTCGTCCTCTGCGTCCAAACAGTCTGCAGGAAATATGCTAAGTGATGACCTGCAGGAAGTTTCTGATAATCTACAGCTCCTCTGATAAGAGGAAGTGACAAACAAGAAGTCAGTCATGAATATGCATTATCACACAGCTCAGTGTTGTTTTATCTTATACTTTGGTCACTTTTTTCTGGTGAATACACACCAATATAAACTCTCTGCAAGTGAGGCAGAAGAAGGATTAATGATTATTTTCCAGCTCTGTCTGATATGACAGCAGAAGTCAAGGGCTTTTCTTTACACTGGTTATATTTGAAGCTTTAACAGACAAATTCTGTTGTCAGGTCCAACTCAGAACTTCCCCCAGAATCATGCACTTCCTGTGATCCGCTGATCTAGAGAGATTCTTTCATGCACTAATATCATCTCCTGTGACTTACTCCACCGTGGCATCTCTCAGGCGTCCATTTCTCTGCACTAACAAGAGACAAGACGTATATCGCTCCTATTTTTGCAGCCTTCCTGTTCGCTTCAGAGTAAATCTCAAACTCCTTCTTATTGTATAGAAATCTCTCAGCTACATGCATCTCAGAACTTCTCACCCCCTCGAGCACAGCACCACCAGACCCCTCAGATCAACCCACCAAAGCATGTCGGCCCATTCGAAGAGTAGAAAATGCCTCCCAGAGGTGAACCTTAAAACTCACGTATATTCTCTGGCTTTTAACTGTGTTTAAACTTATATTTTTAAGATTATTTTTGGCCTTTCAAATCAATTTTTTTAATAGTGACAGGATGATAGCACATGCAGCAAAGGGCCACAGGTCAGAACTGATCCCTGGGGTTGCTGCGGCGAGGCCTGAGCCTTCGGTCATGGTGTGCGTGCTCCACCTGGTGAGCTACCATGGCGCCCTGATTTTTCTTATTGTATTTATTTTTAGGTTTGCTTTTAAAAGTCAGACAAACTTAAAACTAGCTGGTGTGACGTTGCATACTCTTAATCCACAGTTGCACAGTGCAGATCTGCTGGTTGAGCAGCCACAGACACATTATCTACCTGTGGAGATAAAAAACAGATTAAGTAGTGATGGCTGCTGATTCTGAAATAAATAAAACAACACAAAGTAAGTGGTAATCAGCCCGTGTGTGTGTGTGTGTGTGTTTAAGATTTTCTTTTGCCACGTCAGCAGTCAGAGCTTGTTGTGGGTTTAAATCTCCTCCATCACATGGATCGTACTGGTCATACCCCCAAAAACAGCAGAAAGACAGACATATAGTTCAATTTACAAAACAAATATTTTGTTCTGAGTCCTAAAACTGACAGAAAATGACGGGACACAAGTGAGAACCTCTTCAAATGTTTTACTTTGGGCCAGCAGCAGGTATCACTGGGGATCGAACAGAAGCAAACCTGTAAATTCAAAATAAAGGCCTCACACCCAGTAAACGGAAGACAAGCCAAGACAAACTCTCACTGGATCTTTGTGTCACTAGAGTCAAGCAGGGAGTGCAGGGGAGCCGGGGCAGATGTCCTCCCACAGGCTGAACATTAAGCAGGGCTGGGTTAGAGGAGCTGATGACAGGCAGCTGCAGACATTCAGCTCTCAGCCAGAGGCAGGCGGGGACCTCTGGTGGACATTTAAGACAGCACAGGGGGTTATTACCATTAAGAAAAGGGGAAACTATGAGTGAGACAGTTTCCAGCATCACCTGACCTCACAGTAACGCATCAACATGTACACCACTCAACACCTTTATAGGGACTTTATCCCTGTTTGCCCACTGTCGAAGCATCCTAGTGGGCACAATCTACCCAGTCCAAAGACCTCATAAATGAAAACACACATATCTGACTTCAACATAATGATCTCTCTCTTTTCTTTTTTCTTTTTTTTGTGTGTGCATAACTCGCAATATTGAGTACATACCCACACAAACAAACACACTCACACAGAAGAGAGCTGAGCAGTTAAAGCGAGGAACATTCTCATGAGAAATCTGATGTTTATCCCCCAGAAGCTACACAGCACACACACACACACACACACACACACACACACACACACACAGAAGGACGAAACGCCGTCTCTGCCATCTGTCTTTATGCTTCCCCTCCACACAGGAAGTGCTCTCAAGGTCACAGAGAGGTTGGAAAAGGCAGAAAGACAGGAGGTCCAAAGGGCCCTCGGTGATCAGAAAACGCGTTTGACGAGTATGACAAGAGTTAGCTGTACGAGGATGAGCCTGATGCGACACAAACAGCAAATATTCAAAGAAAAACAGAGAACACGTGGTGGAACACTGTGGACTTCATCTGCTAAAGAGACATTTTGTCCAAAGAGAGAGAATATTGGGCTTAGACATAAAAAAAAACATAAAAAACATGTATGGATGTATGACTATTGTGTTCTCAAGGTGAGGCAAGTTTATTTTATTGCCCCTTTTGACAATAAACCTTTATATATGAGACATAGAAGGGATTAGAAAACATCTCTGCTGCTCCCAAGTGGTTCAAAACAATCATTGCAGGTTAAAATGAACTAAAAAAAACAAAAATTTTCTCTATTACAAAATCAAAATTAAATGTAAATGAAAACATATACGGTAAATAAGGACAGTTTAAGAACTGTTAAAACCAAAATAACAAACGGGGGGGAAAAACTAAATGTAAATACAGTTGACTTATTTCTAAAAGCAGAGGAATAAGAGTGAATGCAAACAATTCAGATAAGAAGCTAAAATAATAAAGAGGAATTAAAATGTAAAAAACATGAAAGAGGATTTAAAACAAACAAACTTTACTTTTTAAACTTAAACTAAACTAAACTTAAATCATATTTGTAGTTAAATAATCTGAGTCATGCTATAAAATAGTTGCATGTAACATGCGTGTATGTATCAAGTTTCTAACAGGCCTCATATTTATTTTTCTCATTCCTATCTCAAACATAACTCAGGAACAAATCTTGTTTTTGCACCCATCTCTGTATTTCCTGTCAAGTAATGACATTATTGGAAAGGATTTCTTTATTTGCTATCTCTGAAGGATGTCCTATTCTGACGATATGCAGTGCTTTTCTATTTATTAATAGTGAATAATCACTGACCCGCTCTCCACCTCGTCCCATCAAAAGGCTTATTTTTGGCTGTTTTCCTGACCAGGCCAAACTAACGGGGTCAAACAGTGAGGAGTTATTACATAAGCTCTTTGTCTTCATGCTTCCTAGGTCAGAACAATTGCTGAAAACACAATTCTGGGCGGGAGAGGTAAGATTTGTGCTTCTGGATGAATTCCCGGGACACGGGACAATCGGTTTGTCAACACTGCATGATGTAAGATATCCATTGTGTTACTGTATCGCAGAAGGAGCAAAAGTAGCCTGCTTCTAGTTTAGTCCACATCTAAAGTTATGTTGACTGATTCAGAAATGTCTGCCGTTGTTCATGTGAATGTTATTGCATATTTGTATGCATGCATGCACGGCTGTTCTTTGGGGGTCAAGGGTAAAAAAAATCAAGAATCTCGATGCGATTGTTATTATCTTCGTCTGGACAAAAGTGTGAAGTGTCGGCTGGATGGTCCGCTTTCAGCTTCTTTAGGTGAAATATTTAAAGACAAGACAATTGTGACTGCCGTCTTGCCCAGATAGACTTGATGTCACTCAGATAAAATACGTTGTATAATAGGACTGGACTCTTATACGTTAGGATTCAAACGTCGGATTCTAACATGGGAAACTGGATGTTTGTTTACAGCGAGATCGGAGTTGTGTCGGGGGTCAGAGCTGCTCAGTGTCCTGGGATTAGACTAGAGCATAAACAAACTATCCCTGGATTATCTTACTGGACAATTGTCCCGAGACATGCTTAAGGTCCCAGAGGACAGACATGACATGAGTGGACAGAAAGGCGAAAGGTTTTGACCGGGTCAGCTCACAGCATGACACAGCAGAGAAACAGTTTTTTCTGTCTCTGTCTCAGCTGGCTGAGTGGTATTTCTCAGTAGTAACACAGCGGGTGTTTCATCATCTATTTCAAGCTCAAAGAAGGTCTTAATTTTCCTGGAATGTATTGAAGGTTATGAATTTCATTAAAAATGTTTCATGTGAACAAAATCTTGAAAGGGGACGCAGGTCAGTCCTTTTTGTCTTGAGTTTAAAAAGATTTCAATGAATTTGGACAAGCACATTATAAAAAAAACAGTTACACGACCTCCTATTCAGTCTGTTATCTGCATGCCAGTAAATGCCTTTAAAGCATGATTTATCTTCTGTTTATTTGGAAAGGTATCCTGGTAAACTGCAGTTTTTTTGCATTGCATTGGTCCCTGCGTGGTGTCGCCGCACAGCAACTAAGTTCCTCCTTCCAAACCTGGGTCTCTGTGGAGTTTCTGCAGTCTAAAGACAAGCACTGATACGGTGGCCCTGAAGTGCAAAACACAATAGCAAATTCAAAAACAGTACAGTAAACCGTCTTCACGGTGACGCTTTACCGTACAAGGTGCAGGTGCAGTAAAAGAACTTGAAAATCACCCCAGAAGTAGCTTGTGTAGCTTAGTATTGTGTTATTCAATTTGCTGTTGTGTTATTTGATTTGTTGTTGTGTTATTCGATTTGCTGTTGTGTTATTTGATTTGCTGTTGTGTTTTTTGATTTGCTGTTGTGTTATTCGATTTGCTGTTGTGTTTTTTGATTTGCTGTTGTGTTATTCGATTTGTTATTGTGTTTTTTGATTTGCTGTTGTGTTTTTTGATTTGCTGTTGTGTTATTCGATTTGCTATTGTGTTTTTGAATTTTGCTGTTGTGTTTTGCACTTCAGGGCCACCGTACACTGAAGGGGTTAATTGGTGACTCTGTAGGTGTGTGACTGTATACAACTCTGTCCCTGTGATTTAAGTTCACTGCTTCATGTGTCGCTGTACCTTAATGGTTATTTGTAGACTGGATGTGACTGAATACTTGACTTGACTTGCTATATATTTGTAAGTAATCGCCGCCTTGCTTGTTTGCCTTGAGACTACAGATAACACTGTGTGCAGTGCACGTGGCTTGTAGCTCTTCATGTAATCCCTTTAACCTAATTCAGAATGATGAATTTCTTATTATTAAATGAATGTTTAGTACTCCATAATTTCAGTTCACTAACAAGGACCAGGGCTTGCTGCATATTATGACTGAGGGTGAACCAAGATGATGTACTGTAGGAGGGCAATAATAATGTTCACATTTTAGATCAGGACAGGTGAAAGTGGAGTGAAGGAGGCTTCAGACATCCGTTATCCCCGAGCTACCATGTTGTCCTTTCATACGTTCCCAGGAGACCGAACGACAATCCACACTTGGCCTCATGTGACTCCTGCGACCACCGTCCACACCAGACCTCAGGTGACCCGAACGACTCGGATAACAGTCGAGCGCTAACAAACCAAGTGGAAACCAAGGCCTGGATGACGATCCCACCAAGGCTATGTACCTGTGTTTTCCCACCAGTCAGTCAGAACTGAAGAGAGGCGAGACATCTTCACGGATCTTCAAACAAGTCCATCTGAAAGAAAGATGACCTTGAGACTGTAGGAGGGGTGAAGGGGTAAGAGGAAGAGGGCTGAGGGGAGATGGATGGATGGAGATGTTGACGAGAAGACAGGAGCAAACCAGGAGGAGAGGAGTGAGTGAAAGAGGAAGTGAACAGATAAGGTGTGCTTTGAGTTTGAGTCGTGGTCTTTGTTACTGAACCTGGTTAGAGTACTAATGTTGATTGTTACAGTTATTTGGCCTAGCTGTTGATGTGATGTTATATTGGTTAACTTGTATTTTCGGTTTATTTGTAGACAACTTTAACCGTTGAACCTCATCTTCTATCGTTCTAGGCATGTGCACAGTGGCAATAAATGGTTGAAATGGAAACATCAGTCGTCCCTCTGACATCCTCAGTCTCTTTCTAACCGATCCTATCTACAGACGACAAGAATGTGAAACTTAAAAAATAGATATGAAAAATCAGGAGTTCAAAAAAGTTAAGAGATCCTCTATTGGGACTGATTGTAGTGGAGATTTCTGGCTTCATTTTTTGCACCTGTTTGACTGAGGCAGCTGAAATCACTAATAAGAAATTGTGTGTATGCTGTTGATGTAAGTATGTTAAATAGTGCAAGCAGTGAACCTGAAGACTGAGAGTTAATAAGACGATGTCTCTTTGAACAATGTTTCTCATTATTCAAACACTCAGTTTGTCACAATGTTCCTGCAAGCAGCCATACTGAGGTTTGTGTGTCTGCGTGGTCATAGATAAACGTCCACACTATAAATTCTGATAAATGAGTTCCTGATTTGCTATTTAGAAGTCTGCACACAACGTGGAATGGTCATCAAAATAAAAGTGGATTGATTATTAGGTACTGGCGGTGGTTGCTGAGAGAGGCAAAGCTGAGGCATGTCAGAAGGAAGAACTGTGCTGCAGCAGACACTGGATGAACACACTCCTTGGAAACTTGAAACGAGAGGAAGCCGGTCAGCACGAGATGCCGGTTCGTCCCATTTTACTTCCGCCATGTTTTTCCGACTCCCCCGGCTTGAAGGAAGCAAAAGGCTCTGAATCAGCAGGAACAAAGGGACGCAAGACGTGTGTGTTAGTGCTGAGTGTCCATGCCTTTAAACTTTGGATTCCTGTCTTCCTGCAGAGGAAGGAAGAAGCTCAAAGTCATCTGTTTTTTTTTTCTTCGTATTTTGGCTGATGAACAGACAGCAAGATTCATCAGGATTTGTTGGCACCCAATTATAAACTACTGCACCTTCTGCCAGCGTTTTTCCAGATTTCCCATTCTTCTTTACCCAGAAGGGATGAAGTGCCGCCTTCTATTATTTTTACTTTCAGGACTGTGACTCAGATGGTAGAGCGCGTCCGCTAGTAATCAGAGGGTTGCTGGTTTGTTTTCCAGCTCCGCTCTGTCAAATCGAAGTCACCTCGAGCCTTGAGCGAGATACTGAACCTGTGACCTCAGCTTAGTACCAATGTGAGCACTTTGGAGAAGAAGTGCTCCTGGTGTGGTGTTGTAAGATTGCTTTAAGTGGTTTGTTCCATTTGCCATTTATTTTGGAGGAGAAAAAGTGCAACCATCGTTAGTTCATGCTGTGCACAAAAGAAGTGAAGATCAGACGTGTCTATTTCCTAGAAATACAGTTTCAACGTCAAACAGATCACCTCTAATCTATACAGCACTGAGCATTTAACTCATTTAATCCATCAAAATTATTTGGCAGTTTTGTGACGTGCGTCAACGTTTCTTGGACTTCGGTTTATTGATTTTCCAGGTGTGGTCTGTGTGGAGGCAATAGATGCACTCAAGCCATCTGACTTGTCTGTCCAGAATTCAGCGCCATGTTGCGGTTTCTCCTGTTTTCGTGCCTGTATTTTCTTCTTGCACATGCAAACAAGATTTTTAGTAGTAACTCTTTCTCAGTTTGTACTCTGAGAACTGATAACAGGCTGCTGATTTCTTCCTGAATTTTGGACATGCCTATAGTCTCTGAACATGTGAATTCTCCTGATTTGCTAAAACTTCTTCCCACGTCTTTTGTTTGCTGCAGGTTATCCTCCTGAAAATGGCTGAATGGCAGTACCTGGGACAGCAGACATAAGGTAGGAGACGACGAGTCTTTCTTTCTGTTTTCCAGTTTTAGCCTGTTTGTGCATGTCTGTCTTTCTGTCTGTCCAAATCAAATGGAGGATGTGCGTCACAGTTCAAAACAAAAACATCCAGCACAATACGGAGGCGGAGTTAAAGCCTTGAGACGTGTTTTCCATGCAACAGGGAAGCGGACCAAACTCATCCAAAAGCTGTTTAATCGTTGGCAAACATTTACAGAGTGAGGGAAAAAATGGACTTCTTGGCGTCGTTCATCACATCGATGGCACGATTCTGACGGCGTTACAGAAAGTTACAAAGATTCACAACAAATCATTTTGAGGGTCAGAGGTCAATAAATTTAAAACCTCTACATTTTATATGATATTTAAATTGATTATAACGCAGAATAAACCCAGCACCATAAAAGCTGCCAGTCAAACACCGTTGACTTGTTGCGGGCATCATGTAAACATTCATATGAACTTTGCTTCTGGCACAGTAGCCCCTGGAGTATGTGTCAAATTATTGATTAATGAACACATTTTTTAAAGTGCTTAAACATTTATAGAAGCAGTGTTTAAAAAGAGGCAATACAAATATCTGAAATTAAACCTTTTTAAAAGTAATCCCACTTACTTAAAAGAGAATTTGAAATTTCCCAAAGGGGGGTTCGGTGCCTTGCATCTCGACAGTGCCCAGGAGGTGAACTGGCACCTCTCCAGCTACCAGTCCACCTTCCATATTTTTGGTCCATGCTGGGACTTAAACCGGCCACCCTGCGGTTCCCAAGCCAAGACTGAGATACTGCCGCCCCTAAGCACAGAAGCGTAGCATTACTTATTCCTTACTGTCTGTTCGATCACGGCCTGAACACGTGTGATGTTTTTCTAAACGCTGCAGCAACTCTGACAATTTAAACTCTGGGAATGCGTCATACTTTATGTCTTAATGTTAAAGAATCTGCGAGTAATATTGTCCACCTCATGCAGTGGAGCTCAAATAAAGAACTAGTGTATCACAACTGCAAAATGTATTTACTGTTCAGGTGACTGGAGTCAAACTCTTTAATGCTTTTCATTCAATCTACTTAATAAACCAAAAATGGACTATTGCCATGTCCATATCTGGCATTCATACATCTTTCAATCACATATATAGACAGTATAAACAGTATCTGTGACATCCCACAGTTGTTGTGAATTGTGGCTGAATATCGCCTGGTTGCTCAAACAAGCCACCTTTAACAACGCCCACCTGTCAATCAAAGCGTCCACGCTCTTAGTCCTGCATAACTTTAAGCCTTAATATAATGTGAACAGGTGAGTTGTATATAAATTCACCGTCAGTACAGTTATCATGAACGGGGAAATTAGCTACAGAGACCAAAACTGTTTTTTGTACCAGGCTGTAAACATGTTTATTTCTGCTGTGAAGTTGGAAAATTTAACATGGGGACTTATGGAGACTGACTCAAGTGGACGACAAGAGGAATAACCAGTTTGCGTCTGTAGATTCTTATTTAGACTACCAAAATGAAAACTATTTATTATGTGTAAAAACTTTAAAGAGACAAAATGAAGCAGAAGCACAATGTTAGTTTTAAATTCTCCCCACCCTGAAGCTTGACATTCCCATACATCATGCAGTCTGTGTTTACAGCAAGTGTTGCAGAACAGAAGCATTAAAACTACTTTTCAAGAATAACACGTCAGTTTTAATCCAGGAAAAACAAACGCTCAGCTAGTCTTTTGTTGAATTCTTAAATCTCAGCTAATAAGCTGTTGAAATGTTACAAATGCTCTGTAAACTATCTGTAGGCGAGTCTGCAAAAACACTTACGGTGGATAAATTAAAGGCTAAACATACACCAGCCTGAGAAAATGTGACATAGTAAGTTAATCAAGTGCAATTTTGAGGTGCATGTACATTATTTATAGTAATGTACCGTGTCTTTGCAACTGAGATTACTTTACAGTCTCTACATTTGCTCTGCACTCTGATCTGCTTTTCGATTAAGACCAATTAAAATCCAGAATCTCCAAAAAGCGACCACGACAAACAACCTTGTTTTAACCTGATGACAGGTGTGTTTAACGTTAAAATGTAGCACTCCTTTAGAAAGGAGGCTATTGATTATTAAGGGAGTGCCACAGGGTGCTGTACTAGTACCTCTGTTATTTACTGTTAGTCAAAAATCCTGGGAGAAATTTAAATGTTGCGATTTTTTATTTTTACTCCGATAACAAATATATTTATTGTTGTGTTGGGTAGAGCCTCAGCTCAGCGTTAGACAGCTTTTGAGGATTTAAAATTTGAACTTTTAGTTAGTTTTAAGTGTTGAAATCATGAAACATTAAGCTCCGTTAAATCTCCCCTAGGTGTCTTTGAGTGAAAAAAACAACTTTCAAGTATCTGCATTTTCCACAAATAAGCTACAGACTTTGATAAATAAAAGAAAACAGTATCATATTTCTGATTATTTACGAATTGTATCAATAATCTACCTTTGTACTTGATGGAAAATCATTGATTAATTCATTAGTTTCCTCCATCTCAATTAATAATCAGTAACAATCTTTCAGTAAAAAAATATATAACTTGATGTAAAGCTACAATAAACCACACATGAAGCCAATGAGGGAGAGTAAGATCAGTATGCTTTAATAAGATATCAGTGCAGAAACACAAACTTCTTATTGGGTTAAATCCCCCATATAGGTAATAACAATGATAACAATATATGATAATAATAAGATCAATATGAATTTTTTAGCATATTAAAAAAATCAGCTAATATAACTGTACTGTATGATACTGACGAAAAATGAAATACAAGTAGCTGAACATGGATCCCATAAGAAGAAACAGAAGCCCAGTTGTTACACGAGACAAAATGCTGATATTAAAGTAGATGAGTGGATCAAAACATTAAGTCACTTTTGTTTGTCGGGGAAACCCTTCAAGCAGCACAGTGTGTTGAGCACTACGACTGGTGATTTAATCTTTTGGGATTTAAATAGCAGAAGCCCCGTCCATTTTTATCTTAGCATTTGTGCTACTAGTGTTTGCTTTTAAAAGGAGAGTTGTCTTTCTTCTGTCTGTCCTGAAGTTTTCTATCCATATTCCAAGATAAATGAACACTAAGCAGCCAAAATATTCACATTTCTTCATTTTAGCAAAGATAAAACAATGTTAAGACGCAAAACTATACGGACTAACAGCAGTTTCTTTAACTCTAACAATAAAATGGTTGTTTTTATCTTGGTTAAAATGACTAAATGTATATGTTTTACATTTATAACCATTTTTTATTGTCTGGTTTAAAACGAGGGCGGGATTTCAAATCTGCCTAGATTATTTTTATTTTAAAATCGACTTCCATCTAGCCAGCTCTTTCAACATACATTAAAGCAATTTAGTTAAAATCTCATCTGTAGCTCCAAAGTCCATCTGAGGTGCTGCTCGTGTTCCATGTGCATGTTTCAGAACATTAATCTCAAACTTTGATTTATAATCAACAGAACACGTAACATTTAAAGTTTTTAAATACTATACATGATCCTACAGCGTAGGAATAGCTCACTTTGCAGCCTTTTCACATTGAAATAGGAAAAACTTCCAATACGAGTGCCCCCCTCTTCAAGCAACTGTGGATACATCAGGGGAGAAAAGAAACATTTGGGTTTTGAATCTTAAAGGAGTGAAGTGAGAGCAGAAACAGAGCGAACTGTCGAGCCGAGCAGTGGAGAGATACGCATCAGTGGGCAGGCTGAGCAGGATGCATCTCTTCATGTGTGGCTCGACTCGACGTCACCGCTTTTCATATCTCCTTCATAACCGTTTCTCTGCCCGCATCCCGTCTCAGGATGACGTTCACGTCCAGTGCCGTTAAACATGACGTGGCTTGTTCATTCATTTACTAATCTGGATTTAATCTTAAATCAAATTTCTCTGCAGAAACAGTAATTGAAGCTACTTTCACTTTGTTTTTCCACTTCTAAAAAAGAAGTTTAGATACTGTAACATTTTAAACATCTGAAATATCACGTTGCCTCCAAATTCACTGTATTTCTGTCTCGGCAACTCGTAGAAATAAAAGCCAAAACTCTGAAAACAAATTAAAAGTCATTATATAAAATGGAATAGTGTACTATCGTGTCATTGTTTGTTTTGACAATATTTATCTTGTAACCTTCTTAACAGCCTCACACGTGTGCAGCAAAGTGAGCCTCTTTTTACCAAAATAAAAGTCTCCCAAGAGAACTTTTAAAAAACTCTCACCAACAGACAGACTGTCAGGTTGTTTAAAGAGGCATGAACCAATACCGACTTGTCATCACCAGGGGAGCTACTGTGGCTTCTGTTAGGGTTGAATCTAAAAGGTTTTGCTTGTCTGTTCGCTGTCTAGGCTGCAGCATCTAAATTAATGTATCAGAGGAGGCTAAAAAACCTGAGTGCTTATTATGAAAATCATCCCAACTGTGGCACTGTATTCCCAATTTTCGAATTATTACAAAACTTCTACTGTATTTTCACAATAATTTTGAGCTCTGCGAGCTGGTTAACTGACGACAAACGCTGGGAGACGCAGTTAAGGTGTCAATTAACACGTGAATTCAAATAAAAGCTGCAAACCGAAGGGAGGTTGTTTCCTACCGCCAACTTTAGATGAGATACAGTGTCAAGTTTAGGATTCAATTCGATAATAGCCCCCAGAGTTAAAAAGGAAGTCATCTACGGGTTGGAGAGAACAAACTGTGCACTTGAAGGGCAAACTCGGTATACGCGTCGAGAACCATGAAGTCGTGATAAGGCACATTATACGGTTTCAAAATGAAACTTTCAGCACGGAATAAAGCAGAGAGCATCAAAACGTAGTGTTAGTGGATCCAACAGATGTAATAAAAGTTCTAAAAATGACACATACATGATCAATAAAGCACCATTGCTTTATATATTTAATATAATATATATATATATATATATATATATACATTATATGCCAACTGGAAAACTTGTGATAATTATGTGGCAACTTCACCTTCTTAACAATATTCAAAATGCTACATATCTGTGAAAGTGAAACTTAGAAAACTGATATTCTTTTAAATCTTTAAACTTTTTTTTTTGTTGCTTTTGTCGTTTTATCATCTTTAAGCAAGAACAAAAACAGAACTGCCCAGTCAACAGATATTACAGGGATAAGATATTAATGATATTTAAGGATAAAACTCTGGAAAAACAAAATAAAAATGCCACAACACGGAAACAGCACAAGAGGAAACAGCACTGCGAGGGATCTGATCCATCTGCATCTACAGGCGTAGATAAGGACAAAGTACCAGGACACAAACACTAAAAACACTATCTTCGACATTAGTTTTGTCTTTTTTTTTTTTTTTTAAATACGTAACGTATATGTGTACATATATGTCTACAACTGAAACTCAAAAGCAGTCACTACACAAAGACAATTACCTCCAAAAAAAGATAGGAAAGATAAGAAAAATAGTGAGATTAAGAAAAATATTTTGAGAACAGAGAAAAAAGTTTCCACTGAATGCATATATATATAACTGACATCATTTGGGTGAATTTTTGACCTTACTCTTCGTCAAAACTGTCTGCGATCGGCAGCCACTCCGTCTCGTTAATTATAAGAAAAACTGGCCTTGTCCTAATCCTAAAGAATAATACATACACATCCACTTTCAAGTCACTTCACAGGCTGCTGTACTGTACTGAAACCAAGGCTGCTGCTGCTGCTGCTGCTATGTACATACGTATATTTCGAATTGATTATGTAGTTGCTGCTTACACTATCTGGTATTGTGCAGTGGTGTGCAAAGCGCGGGTGGAGGGGAGCGACCTCTGCTGCCCTTCTCCGCCTAAAAAAGATCAAGTGCCTTTGCCCCCCGCCCCCATGATCCGACAAAGTGCCCTTTCTGGTCCCTCCTATAAGCGCACTTCTGATTGGCTTAAAGGAGGCGTCCAGCGACTCTGCAGGTTTTAGTCCATACACTTTACATAACCGCAAACCGTGCCGTGATTCACACTTTTTTTTTTTGTAGCATTCCAGTCCTACACGTGTTTCTATTCATTTCTGTAGATGTGCAAATTGATGACAGCTCAGTTACAGCATGATTAAGAAATGTCAAGTCATTTGTAGTTTGAATCGTGAAGCTTTAGAACATTGTTGTCTTTTAAACTTTGATGGTCGGATGAAACAAGACATTCAAAGATGCTACCTTACTATAATTATTATTTCCTGTTGGGATTTTTCATTATTTTCTTACATTTTACAATTAATCCAGAAACTTTGACCCACAAACATGTTTCATGCAACTCGAGGTTAAAAAACTGATTTTTCCTCGTGCACAGAAATGAATGGAAACCTGCCTGGAACAGCAGAAAAGTTAAAAACATCAAATCACAAGCGTAACTATACCCGATGTGCAGTTAAACAGCCTATAATATATATTAAAGGGCAAATATGAAAACTAAAACTTGAACCCAGGAGAGGTTTGTATCATCATCATCATACCTCAGCCTCAGAGTCTTTGCACACCACTTGTTTTTCTGGTTTTCTGTGTTGCGTGAAGTGTGCGTAAGCCTACAATATGTACAGGTACTACTCGGGAAATTAGAATATCGTTTTAAATTTGTTTTATTCAGGCAATTCAACATAAAAGGTGAAACCGATACATTTTATGGACTCATGACATGCAAAGTGAGATATTTCAAGCTTCTATGTGTTTCACTCATGACATGCAAAGTGAGATATTTCAAGCTTCTATGTGTTTCGATTTTTCTCATTAGGACTTCAGAAAACCTCAAATTCAAAAACTCAGAAAATTAGAATACTGTTAAAAGCTTCAATACTGTAGGCTCAAAGTGTCACACACTAATCAGGTAAGTAATCCAAAACACCTGCAAAAGGGTCCTGAGCCTTTAAAAAAATATGTGTGTTTGGTTTAGAAGAATTCACAATCATGGGGAAGACTGCTGATCTGACAGCTGTGCAGAAAACCATCATTGACTCCCTGCACAAGGTGGGTAAGACACAAAGAAGCTGGGTGTTCTCAGAGTGCTGTCTCAAAGCACATTAATGGACAGTTAAGTGGAAGGCAGAAGTGTGGAAGAAAACCGGAGGGATGACCGCAGCCTGGAGAAGATGGTCAGAAAAGGGCCATTTAAAAAGTGTGGGGGGACATCATAATCGAGTGGACTCAGGCTGGAGTTGCTGCTTCAAGAGAAACGACACGCAGGCGGATGCTGGACAGGGGCTTCAAATGTCGAATTTCTGTTGTCAAGCCGCTCCTCACGAGCAAGCTGGGCTAGAGAAAAGAAAGAATGGACTGTTGCCCAGTGGTCCAAAGTCCTCTTTTCTGATGAGAGCAAGTTTTGCATCTCATTTAGCAACAAAGGTCCCAGAGTCTGGGGGAAGACCGGAGAGGCGCAAAATGTTAGATGCATGAAGTCCAGTGTTAAGTTTCTCCAGTCTGTGATGACTTGGGGATCCATGTCAGCTGCTGGTGTTGGTCCTCTGTGCTTTATCAAGTCCAGCATAAAAGCAGCTATCTACCGGGACATTTTAGAGCACTTCATGCTTGCTTCAGCGGACCAGCTTTATGGGGATGCGGACTTCATCCTCCAGCAGGACTTGGCACCTGCCCACACAGCCAAAAGTACAAAATCCTGGTTCAACAACCATGGGATTACTGTTCTTGATCGGCTCGCAAACTCACCTGATCTGAACCCCATAGAAAATCTGTGGGGCATTGCCAAGAGAAAGATGAACGGGGAGAGACCAAACAATAAAGAAGAGCTCAAGGCCGCAATTAAGACATGTTGGTCTTCCATAACACCCGGTAGCATCCATGCCACGCCGGATTAAGGCAGTCATTCGTGCAAAAGGGGCCCCAACCAGGTACTAAGTACAGATGCAAGATTTTACTTTGAGAGGCCTGACATTTTTGTATTTAAAATCCTTTTTTTTTATTGATTTCAAGCAATATTCTAATTTTCTGAGTTTTTGAATTTGAGGTTTTGTGAAGCTGCAAGTCTTAATGAGCAAAATCAAAACAAATACAAGCTTGAAATATCTTTGCATGTCTATAAAGTGTCTATAAAATGTATTGGTTTCACCTTTTATGTTGAATTGCCTGTATAAAACGACTTTTACACGATGTTCTAATTTTCCGAGTAGTAGTAGTAGTAGATCACATGAACTTGTTACATGTGTGTAAGTCAGATCCTTCGTACAAACGATCGGTTTGGTGAATAAGGCTAGCTTTGTAACGCTGACTTAGCTTTTAGCTCAATGAAATAAATTGCACAATAAGAAAAAGACCCTGTATCACTCGAGCTACTTAACCTGACGGAGAGAGAGACAGAAACATGTTTTCAATAAATCAAACACAGATGAAGAGGAAAAAAACAAACATTATTCAACTTACAGTAGAGTACATGTGTGGTATGTTTATTACTGTGCCTGTGAGGTGGACACAAAAAAATAAAAACCTGGTAGATGGAGGAAGAAAATAAAAAATAAATGAGAGAGGAGAAACAAAGCAGTATTGATATGTAAGTGTCCCGTCGATTTGGATTAAATAACATGGGGGGGGGGTTTGATAAAAGCGAAAAGGACCACTGACGATTAATAACAGAAAAATAAACTAATTAAAAGAACTAAAATACCAATATAATGTCATCAGAGTTGACTCAGACTGATCTAGTAAATCACTTTCTGTTGTGAGAAACTGTCTCCTGAATGAACAAGCGGCGCTACGTTGTCTGAACAGAGCGAATGATGATGTGCGACAGGTGGCCGGGAAAAAGGCTTGAGCAGAGCTGGGTATCGTTTCTGACGAAGTTAAATATCGTTTTTACTCGTGTTTGACGTCCTCAGCTAGCACTGTCTGATTGTGGGGACTGTATCTGTATCAAAAAAAGCTGCAGTCTTACAGCTGATTGCATGTGGTTACAATGTGATGAAGGAGCGAAGACAAAAATCACTGCTCCAACTCATCAACGTTATAACAACGACATGATTAAAAGGTCACATGTTTCTGGGGGAATGGATGAGCAAGATCAGAGCATGTTCTGTAAAGAAAAAAAGTTTGAATGGCCTCAATTCAGAACCACATCGTGATACCCAGCTCTTGACTCTTAAGGCTTAGAAAAGTGGGCTGGGTCTAATTGCTGGTCGGATACATGAGGTGTTAAAGTGTAGGTAGTATAATTTCCTCTCCGATGACCTAACTGGGAACTGAGCTGCATAGAGTTCACATCAGTGTGAAGGTCTGTCACAGATAGCAGGTCTGGATAAGACACAGGTTGTAGGTTTGAATCCCATAGCCTGTATGTAGCTTGGTTGTGGATTCCCACCTTGCTGAGCCTTAGCAAGAAGGTCAAGGTGTCTGGCTGTGAATGTTTGGGCCTTTAAGGCAGGTTGTGTGTTCGAATCCCATGTCACCCCTTTTTACACCAAAGACCCCGACCTGTGTTTGAACACACTGACCTGTGAGAGACGTTTACATCAAACCTGATGACCAGCGATAAATCCCAGTGTCAAGACTTTTTTTTTTTTTTTTGACGCAGGTCAGACAAAGTGTTCCATCCCGCGTTGACCTTTTTTCACCAAGCAACCCGAGTTATCTTATATGTGTGGGTCGTCTACGTATGTGGCTCAATGCGTGGCAGCTTTTGGACACCGGTGGTCAACCTGCATGGGATTTTGAGTCGAGAGCTTGGGGGAGAAAAAAGGGTGTAAAGTGGCTTGACCCTGATGTCGTAGCTTGTTTAGATGGTCTAGGTACAGAGCTATGTGGAGACAGGGGACAGAGTGTGGGGCTGAGCCAAATAAGCTAAATAAGGCAGGATGTGGTTATGAATACCATTCCCTATAGGTAGCTTAGACTCGGGGCTCTTAGAAGGCCCAGAGGTACAAAGGTAAAGAGGCTTATGTCCCGGGCTGGGAGTAAGTCTGGGTCTATGGCGGCGGGGTGGGGGGTTGAATCTGGGGCTTTAGGTGGCCTGGTCTAGGGCTCTCAGCAGGTCACAGCCCTGGAGGAGGTGCAGGTTACCCTGCAGCGGGACGTTGACCTCGCAGTCGTAACGGGTCAACTCCGGCAGACAGGATGACTCAAACGAAGGGCCCAGCAGACGACTGGCTATGCCTGGGGAAAACAGAAACGGGTGTAAAAATGGAAAATGTGTCAATAATTTATTATTAATTTATTAATTAAAGCAACTTGTTTCAAGAAAGAAACAAAACTTGAAGATGACTTGCTTTGGGAACAGACTGAAATACAGATTTATTCTCTTATATTAACAAAATACAACTTTAAAGAAACAGGAAGGGCGGTGCTGTTTGCCGTTTGCTACTTAGCAATCTGTCCATCTAGAAAGACTTTAATGAAGTGTGACTTTATTTCCTGTTCCTGCTCGACCCCGGTCCTGTCCAGCTGCTGAGCCTGGTCCTGTTGCCTGCTAACGGCAGATTCGGCCCTCAGACTGTATCAAACAGGAAGCACTCCACGTCGGCGGCGTCAAAAAAGGTAAAGCGTTTCACTGGACGTAAAACATTTATACGCCCTCGAGTGCATCATATAACTCGAAAGTGACTCTATAAGTTTCCGTGCTACGAGCGCTTTGCTTGAGTTTTAAAAGCAGTTTAAAGTCAGGCGGGCTCACCCTCGGTCTTGTTTGAAGGCAGCATGTTATACTGGGAGTAGCTGCAGCTCTTTTGGGGAAAGGGTTTCTCATTCGCGCCGCCTATCCCGTTTCCTGGATACTGAGACTTCCTGTGTTGCTGCAGGGAGCTGAGACACGAGGACATGCCGCCTGGCATCATCCGCCCCATCCCCAACTCTGTGACACAAAGATTACAGGTACAGTTTGTTGGGTGGAAGCGATATTAATGTGACAAACACACACACACACACACAAGAGGGAGCTCATACCTGCCAGTGATCCTGCACTGAGGGAGCGATCCATGGCAACGCAACTGTCCTCCCTCATCTTCTTCCAGATGATATCTGACGGCTTATTTTCATCCTGAAACACAATCACATGGTGACTCGACTGAGCTGCTAGGCCACAAAACAAAGTGAATTTCCCAACAAACTCAAGGCACACAGCTTTGTTAAAGTATAAATCCTTAAAAAAAATAAGATGTATATAGATATAGGTCACCTCCTCAGGGTTTAATCACGCAGCCACGATTACAGTTTTACAAACCCGCTTCTCTGTGGACAGTATTTAGCCTCGGATCCAAGTAAATGTAAAGCCAATTCTTGGCTCAACTTACCTATGTAGAATATTTAGAACATGAACCGGAAAAATAACCAAATCTGAGCAAGTTAACAAAATCTGGTGAGCGGACGGAGCAGCGCCGTGACGGAGACAATACTTTTTGTTTTTCAGAGAGACTCACCACAGACATCTGGGTGAAGGAGCGCTTGATTCTGCTGGACATGGCCACTCTGGCTTGACTCATGTCTCTGTAGGCTTGTACAAAGTTGTCGATGGATCTGCACACACACACATGAATATGTGAAAAACTGAAAACATTTTGAAACCTTCTCTCGTGCATTATTGTTTGCGTTTAAAATGGGAAAGTAAGGCCGTCACCTCTGTTTCTGCACGAGATGCGACATGTTCTGTTGGCAGGACAGACGCTCCTCTCCTGACAAGGCGTCCATCAGGTAGGCCTTTGCGGCTCGTGGTTGTTGTTGGTAGGTTAACAGAGGGTCCGGTGGCCACTGAAGATTCTGCCTGCCACCCATGGAGGACAGAGGGGTGCTGGCCGGAGCCTGGTACGGGGGATTCTGCATGTGCCCCATCATGCACGAGCCTGCACGGGGGTCCACGGTCTCCTGGCCGCTGCTTCTCTTCTCCCTTGCCGCCCAGGATCTGGCCGGCTGGTGCTGGTAGTGACCATGAGGAGGGGAGGACAGGGGCTGGAAGAGGCTGGCGATGTCGCTGAAGCTCTCGTGTTTTTGGGCGAGGCTGCTGTTGCTCCCCATGGATCCTGCCGGACCACCCTCCAGGGGCTCTGACTCTGGGATGATGGGATTTAGCTGGAAGTCCTCGCCATCCATCGGGATGTAAGGAGCCAAAGTCTCCAGGTCTAAGTCACTCAAGTCCCTCTGGGAAAAGTTAAGGATGACAGGGTTTGTTAGAAATGTAAACACAGTTATGTAGAAAGACAGCAGAAGTTCAGAGAGGGAACTATTACACTGCGCAGAGTAAAAAAATGTTACTAATAACTGATTTATATCTACAAAATGTCTTCTACATGGGAAAAAAATTGCCTATGGTAAATTTAGCTTTTCCCAGTAAACAAGGCTTCAAAAGACAAATGAATGCATGAATAACAGAGGGGAAGTCGGTGCACACACACCTCAGTGTTTGCAGGACTGTTGCCCTCTGTGTCCAGAGCAAACAGCTTCTCGGTCAGCTCCACCTTCAGGTCACTCTCCACGGAGCTGTAGTAATCACCTGGGCTGCTTGGCTGCAAGGGTGAGAGCCAGAGAGGGGAGGATGGGAGAGCAGAGAAAGGACAAAATGTAAGAAAGAAGCGAGTGTAAAAAAAAGAAACAGATGAGCTTTGACAAAGGCACCATTCACTGCTATGAGCCCTGCTCCTTCCAAATATCCACCCCCGTTGTTCTCACACACACTGCCCACAGTTAGTGACCTTCAACCCTCCTCAGGCCTCTCTGAACCCGGAGAGAACAAACTATGAAGCGACCAGTCGCTCACTCGCTAACTAATTACTCCTTTCAATTTAACACTCAGCCTGTGAAAGCCGCCCTCCCTCCTGGTCCTCACCGTGGAGCAGCTGCTGAGGCTCGAAGTGGGGCTCCCCGTCGGCGGGTTCTGCTGCACGGTGAAAGTACTGTCCATTTTAGCCAAGTCCCTCGGAACCGGAGCCGGGTTTTTGCCTGACGCTGGAGAGGCGGTCTTGTGGCTCTCGTTGGCCCAGGACGGAGGTCCCGGAGGGGGCATAGCTGCGGCAGACACCTGCTGGGTGTATCCTGCTGGCTGCTGTGGCTCCTCGAATGGAGGGCGACCTGCGTGAACGAAAGAGAAATTCAGTCAGATGAAAAGTTTGACATCGGATCCCAGTTTTTATGCATTTAACTGCAGATTTTAAGATTTTAAAGCTATTGGTTCAAATCAATATTAAAGTTCTGTTGGAATGTAATTACACTAGCTGTCACATTGCTCACAAAAACAGACCACAAATGAACTCGGAAGGCGACGGCAGTCGGTACAGACCGAAGTCCAGGGAGATGATGGTGTCTCCAGGTGTTGGCGCCAGCTGGGCGAGATCCTCGGGCTCCTCTTTGAGTTTGGTGAAGAGGGCATCTCCCGGCTCTCCGGCCACTCCCGCACCTCCAGCCGTGAAGAAGCTGCTCATGTGGCGTGGCTTGAACAGGGACTCCGTCTGCTCCAGGGAGAAAATCATCGACTTCTCCTCGATGTCGCTGCAGTACGAGAGCGGGAGAGCAGAGTGAGTTTGCGTGGATCCAGAACCCCATATTGAGCTTCCCGTGTGAGCATGTAGGGTTAAATTTTGACATCTGTTCACTACAATGACCGCGCTCACCTGAGGACGTAGTTTATGCACACGATGCACTGCGGCTGGGAGTTGCGGCTGTTATAAATAACAGTTCCTTGGGTTTCTACCCAGACAAAGCCTCCGTTCTTAGCCAGCATACGATACTGACCGCTCACCGCCTGACCCTTGGTACACACTGCAGAGAGAGAGAGAGAGTCCATTATCATACTCAGCATGTCAGTGATGATGGATTTATGTTGCGGAAAAGATCTTTTATGACTGTAACGAGGCTCACACCGCTTCAGAAACACCATCACGTCATATCTTGAACACAGAATCTCTCATATTCACACATCCTACAGGTTAGGTCAGTAGTGGTTCAGAGTTCAGACACTTTTAAAGAATAAAGTCAAACATACGGTGCAAAACAATTAAGAGAACTCCTGTGAGGTTTATATAACACGCTTTATGACTCATGAGTGACTCATGCGTGTTGGATAATCTCCTCAGAAGGAAACTAACAGGACACATACTTGCCAACCCTCCTAATTTTCCCAGGAGATTCAGGCTTTTGATTCAGTTTCCTCCCAGGGTCACAATTCCCACATATTTATCCTGATCTTCAAACCTTTCTTTCTCTTTACGGTATCCCTTTATCTTTCCATCCAGACAACAATACAGTGACACAAAGGAGGTTTGGTTAAGCTTTGTCCTTAAATAAAAAACTTAAATTTCAAACAGCACAGGATCAAGAACTGTTGTCTCTCATGGACAGTTTGAATAAATGCGTCAGACACTTGCTGCTGTTATTTTGTTATTTTCATTTGTCAAAGTTTCTGAAACTTTAATCTTTTTCTGGAGTAGCACCCCAGTAATTAGTTTTTTAAATGTATATATAATATTTATTTCTTCTAACTTCATTATCCCATTTTTGAGGTTTTAACGTTGACAAGTACGACCCAACGTGAGAAAGTACACGACATGTCAGATATAATAACGACAGATGTACCGAGCAGACAGTATGAGCTCTATTTTACGTATTAAATTTGTATTTTGATATCTAATTATTCATTAAACATGTATTTATCTTGTGTGTGAGACTGCGAATCAATCAAACATCGGTTAGCACTGGAAAGTGGGATGTTTGACTTTGAGCTGAGAAGGAGATGTGCTGGCTACGCTCCAAAGTTCAGTACTGGCGTGGGAAAGGAGCAGGACTGCGGTCAGAGAGTGTACAGAAGGACAGAAACTGTGTGTGTGTGTGTGTGTGTGTGTGTGTGTGTGTGTGTCGGGAGGAAGCTCACAGCGACATTACATGTAGCAGAAAACGCTGTTAGCATGTGCTGATCAAAAGGCTGGTCACGTTGTCCGTGAGAGCTGGTCATCTGTGTGTGTGTGTGTGTGTGTGTGTGTGTGTGTGTGTGTGTGTGTCATAGATAGAGAGCCTTTTATCTCAGCAGATTTCAGTCGACTACAGAACGCGGACACAGTATATATGCTCATATGTGACTTATCATGAGTCAGATAAACGAGTTTTAATGTTTAGATATTTTATACACTGTCCATATTTCTGTTATTAATGTCCCTCATGGTTTAGAGTGAGTGTAACATTAATTTCTTCTTCTTTGTGTTCCTGCATGCTTATAAATGATCTCACTGTCATGTCTTATATTCTGTTTCCAGGCTGATGTGGTAACATCTGCTTCTTGGCTTATTCTGAGCCCATTAACAGCAATGTGTTATCAATGCGCTCTGTCTCTGTTAAACAAACCGACATGATTTATTTCTTGTTTTACGAAGAATTAGTCTTAAAGGCCAAATCTGAAATCACATCATTTAAGCTCATAAGTTAGAATAAAAACAATATCAATACTAAAAATCAGCGCGCGCTGACAGACTCTGTAGCACGAGCATCCAAAAAAACAAAACAATCTATCAATTGTTTTATTCTTTTTAAATTCCTGCATGGCTGTTTGTGATAAGATAGTGTTTAATAATGATACATTACAAGTTTGGCAGCGAAATTAAATATATAGGAGAAAAAAAACATCTTTTCGAATGACTCCCACTTTCTTCTCCATCGTTTGGTGCAAGTTTGTTGCAGCTGCAATAATACAACAAGACAACAGAAGCTGCAGTCCTTCACTTTTTCTTCTTGTAAATGTAGTTTTGTCTTGTAAATAGTGACCCTGTGACAGTCTTCTAAGTTTTTCCAGTGTTTGGTCGGCATTCAGATAAAGTCGTTCTGATTCTAAAAGAATCTTATTGGTTATAGAAAACCAGTGTACATGAAAACACGCACACACACACACACACACACACACACACACACTCACACACACACACATTTAGGGTCTAAATTACCACTTTTCCTCTTGTGCTGTCACTGCTGCTCAGAGCTCCTAATGATATCGTACTGTCAGTGGAGAGAAAAGCCATGACACTTCAGAGCCTTGTTAGTGCACACACACACACACACACACACACACACACACACACACAGTGTCATTAAAATGTAATAGAGGCCACCTGGTCTCCTGTCCGCTGTGTTTGTGGCAGCAGATGAGCAAACCTCGTCAGGCCATCAGTGGCTATACTTAATTTAATAAAGACGACATCTTAATACCATGCTCCTGCTCCGCACACACAGAGAAACGCACACACACACCGACAGACACAAATGTGTTACGACACAGGAAGAAAAAAGAGAAAACTTTGGAAACTTTGCCATGTTTGTGTTTGACGTCACAACTACAGGACTGTAATCTTTGTTAACATGGTACATTTACATTTACATTTACATCTTATTTATGCCAATGCATTCATGTCTCTAGGAGAGGTGGGCTGACATTTCCTGCACGGCTCTGGGATTTTAAAATCACTTGCACTCCAAAACTATCTTCTGCTCTTCCGCGGGATGAGCTGCTAATCTTATCTGCGCTGTGTGAAATTTGAGTTTTGTGTGAAAATGGAAGAAGGTAAATATTTGGATATGAATGTAGAATCATCTGTGGTCAGAGATTCTGGCACTGGAAATGTTCTGGTTCTGTTTGTAGCACTGACCGATCACGTGTGAGTGGACTTCGGTTGATTTAGCTCGTTGTTAACTTTTTTATCTGTATCCACATTTATCCATTACCCATGTTTCCCCAGATATATCCGCTAGCTGCACCGGAAGCCCTGAAACACTGGCAGCTGTGTTAAATCGTTGTGAGGGGACAGCAGATGGAGTTCCCAGATTGAGTTTGTGATAATCTGACAGACAGAAACACGTTAACGTTGACATATAGACCTATGGGAACTAATGCGACGATGTAAAAACACAAACACTTAAAGCCACCAGGAGAGCGGGGCCCTGGAGCAGCTCCTGAAATGGAAGAGGCAGAGCTCAGTCCACCTGACAGCGGCCCGTCTTTTCTGTTTGGCGAATACTGTAAGTGCGTCATGTGTGCTTACAGTTGTGGTGGCTCTTGGTGACACTGTCCGAGTCCAAGGCGTGGTAAAAGTCGTAGATGGAGCGACCCAGCAGATCCTCAGGAGTGTAACCCATCAACTCCGTTACCCTGTAACACACAAACACGCACGCACACTTTTAATGAGGCACAGGATTTGTTTAATTTGATTTATTTCAACTTATTTCAGTCCCTTCTCACATGAAACACTCAATAAGACAAATCCTGCTCTCTGCCCTGAACTGCTGCACTTCAAAAGGCCTCACAGATGATTTGGAAATCAAACAGAGAGGCGAACACTCGTCCAAAAATAAGAATTATTCACATTCTCTGTCCCTGCTAGCTCCCTTCGTTTCTAGGAACGCCTAATCTCTCTCCGCCTCTCTCACCACGAGTTCACTCAGCTAATGAGGATTACATTGCTGGCTTTGAGTCACCTCATTTAAAAATCCTCTTTCTGCCACTTTTATTTCTCTCCAGCTCTTTTATCCCAGTAAATACCTCAATATACGTTTTCAGGCAGATTACAGTAATCTGATTACAAAAAAAAAGGGGGGCGTTCAGGTGCAGTTAGCATCACTTGGAGTGCTTTATTCACTCTGTTAGTTTGGTTTAACGGAGTCTCTGATAAAACAAGCTGTGCTGTGAGAACATAATCCAAACCAACAACAGGAAATGACCCCCTAAACACAAGGATTTATGGGTACAAGGAGACCAGAGAGGGTAAACTGGGACGAAGAATGACGACAATACTGTTCTCTTTAGAATAAGTTGTTTGTGAGTATGTGGCTGTTATGTATGAGAAGGCAGAAAGAAAAATAAAAAAACAAATAGCCCTAAAACTGTTGCCAATAGCTGTTTCATTTACAAGAACAAACACAGCACAGCTACATGAGAAAAAAAAAGAAATAGCACAATTTCTACGTAAGAGTCACCCCGACCCGGTCGGTCCTTCCTGTCGACTCTTTGATGAACTCTCCGCTCTGCCTGCGCAGTGAGAGCCGATAAGTCTTGTTGTTATCTACACTAAGCGTGTTATGAAATTTCAAGCAGCCCACATCGTCACAAATTGGAAGATATTTTCTCATAAGTTGCAAAAAACATTTCTGTCATTTGTTATGTAGAAAGGTCAGTGTCCTCCCGATAAACTTTTGCAACTTTATATGAGAAAAGATCAAATTGTGCAAACGTTGCCGCGGTCTGGTCGGTCCTCCCTACTGTCCCCCAGAAAACGGCATCTGTCTGGGCAAAGGGAGCCGTAAAAGAAAATATAAATGTAATGATGTGTATTTGCAGTTCCAGCTACTGATGCCAACTTAAACTACCGACCATACAAAGCTCAGGACTTTATTTTTTGTGTGTTTTGATACACTTTAGTTGAGCTATCCGTCTGAAATTCTTACTATTTAATCTTGCTTCATATTTCTTATTTCCTGACTTAATTGCCTGAAGATGACTGAAGGCATACATCAAACAAGGAACGTTTCTGAATCTACATTTGTTTTCATTTGCTGCTCGAACCCTGGAAACACAACAGTGAATCGAGTTACGATAAGAACCCGCTGATCAGATTCATTTTCCGTGATTAATGACATTTTTTTTTTTTTACTCTCACAGCCTTTCTGACAAATGTGAACGGCTTCCCAGTTATCCCCATCATCCATCATGCTGTTGCTTTCACATTCCCAGACCAGAATTCCAGAGATTTTTGTAAAGGAAAAATAAATTTAAAAAAGTGAATGGTGAAGATAAACTGTGAGTTATGGAGTTACAGCGGGATGAAGATTAACAGTCATGTTGGATTTGTTGTGAGAATGACTGGGAGAAATAAGAGAGGGAGGGAGAGGTCTGGTGTTGCAGAGAGTCTTGTTCTAAGATTACGTTACATAACACCGATAGAGGCCGAGGGAGGGAGGCCAGAGAAAATGAAAGAGAGGAGAGAGGAGGAGACAGAATTAGGTGAAAACAGGTGCAGTGAAAAGGAGATGCTCAGGGAGAAAGTGAATTATGGACAAGAGCAAAGAAAGGAAAAGGTCGGATAATTGGAAGATAGAATACAGGGAGGGAGAGGAGGAGAAGAGAGGAGGTGAAGAGGAGAGGAGAGCTGCTGTGAAAAAAAAACAGACTGGCAGCAACTAAAATAGCAGCAAATTATAATAATGATGATTAGGATGATGGTGATTGCCGGCTGAAGAGCCCCCAATACACACACGTGACCTTTTCCTCCCTCCACGCTGCTTTCAACTCTTTTTCTCATTAATCAAATTTTTTCCTCCCTCACGGGAGAGACTTTCTTTTCTCCGTTTTTTAAAAGAAAATGTTAATTTTGTTGCTCAGCTCTTCTTTTATGAAGCTTCTGTTTGTCAATTTTCCACCGTTTTATGTTCAACACAGACAGCTGATGTTCTGTTATTCAGTCTCGGTCACCCATCAAATCCTTTAATGCTCGTCTTTCATGTTTCTCCTATTTCGAGATCTCCACAGATCAAAAACACTCCGGCCTGTTTGTATTTCGTTAAACCAGTCGCAGTCGTCTTGGCTTGTCTAGGTTGAGGGTAATCTCACATTTTCAGTGCGTAGGTTGCTAGTTCAGATCTTGTTGTTTCCCCGTAGTGACGTGGATTTCGAAAACGGTAACCAGTAGTCAGATTGCGGAAGCAGCCAGGCAGACTACTTCCTGTGAGGCAGACTTGAACCTGTCCTACAAGACCCCATCGGTTTGTGTAAAGCTAAGAGGATGGACTTGAACTCCTGGATGATAAGTGAGAAGTCTTCCTCGCTCCCTCTCTTGTTTTGTCTTTTCCTTTCCCTACTCGACCACTCCCGCTGCCAGACATGAGCTAAACAAACGTTTTGTCCCTTCTCCTAATGAGTCTAAGTCCCCGCTGAGCCAGGAGGGCGACAATAAACTCATTTGCGTAATTGGGGAGAAGATTTGGGCGAGCTATTAAACTGCACCGAAAAAAAAAGGAGGAAAAAGGAAAATGGGTCGTTGTTTTGCAGCGCCGTCACGCACAGACGTGTGTGTGCGAAATACACAAACGCACATTCACTTTCCTGCAAAAGGAACCTTTGTCCCGCATGAGCAACCTGATAAGATTACAGGTCTGCGAGCATGCGCTTGTGTAACTCAAATCTGTGTGTGTGTGTGTGTGTGTCGTCACCGCCTCGTGCCAGTGAGAGAAAAATATTTAGGTGCAAACGAACCGGTTCTTTGGCTCCGGAGTGGCTGCTGTGCATGTAACGGAGTTTAACGGGGACAAATCACTTCACCTGTAACATCCGTCGCCATAGCAACACGAGCACAACACCTCCGGCGCGGCTTTCAGGCAGCGGCGTCAAAGGCACAGCGTTCGACGTACTGGAATGTGTGTGTGTGTGTGTGTGTGTGTGTGTGTGTGTGTGTGTTTGCAGGCTTGTCCTCACGTGTATCCGCGTTCACCGCAGTCTGACAATGTCGTGACATCGTCTTATAATTTTAGTATTTATGCTTCATTCTCTGGATTACATTTCCCACTGACGTCCCTGCCAAGTCAAACTGATTCTGTCAACACACTGCAATCAGTCAGAATGTGTGTGTGTGTGTGTGTGCTGTACTTTAAGGACTGTGTTTTAACTGGCAGCGGTGGAGAGGCCGTTCTATTGAACTCTACTGAACTCTACTGGGGTTCTTTAGAGGCTCACTGAGAGCAGTTACTCTTTCTCTGTGAAGCCGTGGTACATTTCTCTGGTTCCTGGCTCTAAAATGTGATGTTTTTTTTAGATTTTCTGTGTTTGTTTCACGGCTGCAGATTGATTTTTTTCATTCTTTATAAGGAAAAACAACAGAATTAAGTTCTGACTGACATTTTGTGGAACTTTGACATTTTACAGAGTAACTGATTCATCAATAGCGAAAATAATAATCTGTTTCTAATCATAAATCCTCTGTGACTTACATCTATGAGCATTTAACCGATGCTTTTATTAAAAGGGAAACAATCAAGGTACAGCGTGACAGGGATGTTAGTGCAGCAGTAAGTTGTAGAGGGGGGTGGATTTATCACGTCCAGTTGTTGGTAGTGTTGTCGAGGAGGTCCTCTCTGGAGAGCTGGAGGTCTTCAGGAGGTTTGTGAAGGTAGAGAGGGACGCCCTGATCTGGTAGGAACTGGTAGGACGTTCAACCAACGGGGGAACGACAGACGAGAAAGGTTTGGATCGCCCTGAGCGCACGGGTGGAGGTGGAGTTTACTGGCTTCATGGTGAAGCTCATTCACTCTGTAACGTGAGCACGCCTTACCTCTCGTCACAGTAGGTGAACTTCATGTCCATGCTGTGTCTGCTCAGGAAGGTCTTGCTGTCCATCGGCGTGTCGATGTTGGACGGGTGTGGGATGGGTTCGCACATCAGGACAGCGCAGGTGAGCGGGGGCTCTTTGAAGCCGCACAGCCCTCGCGGAGGGCAGCTGTCGTACATCTTCAGCTGTCCGGTGCAGTGCAGCACCTAGAAAAGTCACGTAGAGTGGATGTTTGCATGACAACAAACCATTTCCATCTTGTTTTTGTCCTAAATATATATATTTATTTTAGGTTTACTTAATGTTCTTTTTACTTTTTAATTGGGAAGCACAACAAAGAAACTCGAAGCGCTGAGAGATTATTAACAGGATATGGAAGGAGAAAAATATTTTTCTAGGTACTTTTATCTCCTGTGGCCTCCACATTAATCAAATGAATCAGTCTGACGGGGATAAATTACTCTTTGGCTATCCGTTCACAACAAGTTCACACATTCACCTGAGCTGACGGCGCCGCAACAAGCCAAAACATCTGGAAACCAACGGCCAACCAGAACTAATGTCTGTATAGGAATGCATGGGGCGTGTTTCTCTTCTGAACCACAGACCTGCACACATGCGACGTGCACGTGTTGCAGATGTGTCGGCCTGCAGCTGCAGCTGCTCTCGCTCTCTCTTACCTTCCAGCTGGCTGACTTGAGGTTGACGGTGCGTCCTCTGTTGGTCACCGTGCATTTCATCCTCATGAAGAAATCTCGCTCAGTATTCAGCTCTTTGCCTTTTTTACCGAAGCCGGAGCCTGAAACACACACACAGACACACACACACACACACACACACACACGACAGAGGAATGAGCACATGTGTTAAACGTTGCTAAAAAGCCATCGGCTAGAAGTGTCGGTGCACAGACGAGCGTTTTTTGGGTGACAAATTCACACATCTGGAGTGAATTTCATTGGACGTCACACAAATATTCTTATTTCAAATGATGCAGACTATAATAATAATAATAATCTAATATGAGACTATGATAATAATATAAAGATTTACACAAGACAAGTGCTCACCATCCGACACGCAAGCCTCCAAATATGTGTGTTGGTGTTTTAAATGTGACATTTTGGGATTTTTTGATCATTTCTATTTTGCACAAAATGAGGGCAGCTGCATCTGAAATTAATCTTTCGGATGACGTCTAACTCTCCTGTGTGGTTCGTAGCGTTGACGCCTGCTGTCTCGTATTTCAATAACACATCATGTTAACCTTCAGTTTAGTGCCGTTTTCCTTTGAAATCAAAGTCAGCCATAAAGTCCTCAGCTTATCGGCCTTTCTCTTATGTGACTGGGAAAACGGTCAAAGTTTCAAGGCTTAGACTCGCCGGTGTCTCTCACTCATACTCAGAAGACACAGAAGAAGGACGTGAAGTTGTGCCAAGTTGTTGCATCACAAGGCCAGAGTTCAGACCCGGAGCTGCTGCAGCCACAGAGCCAAGTGTCCAAGTGTGTCCTCACACTCACAAGTGTCTTTATCTTCATTCAGTTACACTTAAACAAAACTCTCCTCAGGTCTTCACGAGAGAAACAGAAAAGAGTGTGTGTGTGTGGAAGTGTGTTTAAGGGAATGAGTCTATAAAATATTCAGAATTGTTCCTCTTGTGTGTTTTGAGGCCGCTGCTGATAAGAGTAATCAACCACAGCGTCAGAGTGTGTGAGAGAGAAACAGACAGACACACGAGCCTCCGTCGGTTTTGTATTTTCCAGGCGTTTCTTTTCTGACTGAAAGCTCTTGCCGTGTTTGTGTGCGGCTTTCTGAGTCACACACTGAATCATACCGAGCGGACAGATAATGTCCTCGCTGTCCGTCCGTCTGCCTGTCGGAGTCTTCACAGCTCTTATCGTCGCCTTTCCCTCGTCTCTGCACTCACACACTTCTCTGCTGTCTCTCTCTTTAGGTTCCTCTCTATACAGTCTCTGACCTTCTGTTCTCATGTTTGTTCTGGACACAAGAGATAGACTCCATTACATAACACTGTACATGTTTGGATTTTGTTTTTCTTTTGGATTCATTTACGTCCCCTAACAATTAAAGCTGTACAAAGTGTAGCCTCGGGAACAGCAGCAGCAGATTTTTAGTATTTGACAGAGACGAGAATTGACTCAAAGGATGGTGATGTCCGAGGGTCCATCATGCAGTTTGCTCAAGAGTAAGATAAGACAGCTGCTGACGAGGCTGACGAGGCTGACGTGAAGAGTTCTGTAGATCTGATTTTAACCCCCTGCTCTTTCCTCCATTGCCACCAGACAGGTCAACACGTCCAATCAATTACAGACTGAACACGTTGTGTTTTAGTATTTAGTGCAGCCAGAAAAATTGTCAAACAGCAATATGAGGCCATCTTGTTGTCTGAAGAATCAAATAACATGATCATGATCTCATAGGAATCCAAAAGTTGAACTAACTAGGCAGGTCAAATTCTTCTTTTTATCTCAGCTCAGGCTATTTTTCCCCATATATATAATATAATTTATATATATATATATATATCTATATATTATATATATATATTATAATATATATTATATATATATATATATATTATATATATATAAATTTTTTATTTGAACATATTCTATTTATTTTCTTTTTTAGCTGAAAACGTGAAGTGAGAAACTAATTTTATCTGTTTTACTACTACGACATCAGAGCACAACTGTCTGGCCAATAGTTCAGCTTGCCACATAAGTTACGTCATAATCTAAAAGGTCGAACGGTCGTGAGATTACACTTTCATAACATCATGCTTTTATGGCACAGACTCGTCCCGTAAGTTCAGTGACATTTCCAGAAAGAACGAGGACAGACCATCGGTTGTTTTTACGAGTGAAGACAGGAAATGAGAATAAAATATTTGTATTATATTTGTTTGTGGAGCATTTAAAAAGAAGGATATATACACAGATGAGAGACTGACCGGCGGTCTTCAGACTGAGGTTTTCTCTGATCTCCTCGTGGTCACATGGATGGGTGAAGTCAAAGATGCTGTGACCGGTGAGGTCAACCTGAAAAACAAAAACAATAGACACTTTATGAATTATAAAAACATTTTTAAATAAACATATATATCCTCTTACATTTGTACAACACATTTCATTTCAAGTGTTTGCATTTAAAACCAAATCTTTAGCATTAGTTTATGTATTATGTTTGTATTTTATGCTTATTATTTACATACTACTATGCTCCATTTTCCTGGAACTTCTCTGTGTTTGTTGCATATTTCTATTCTCAAATGGGAGCAACTGTGACATAACAAAACTCAATTTCCCCCCAAGGATCCATCAAGTATTTCTGAATCTTAGTTTTACAGCGTGTGTTCTCAACACTTTGCATCAGGGTGAAACATGTTGTGTTTTTCATGTCTGGCAGCGGCAACGGCGATTTGTTTGGGACACACAGGAGAAGGAGAAGCGGGTTGCTGAACGTTAGAAGTGACGACCAACGGGAAGCCGAACGACTAAGAGAAAGCAGCGAGCCACCTCGAGAAACTCGACACGAAACAAACACTCGTCGGACGCCGCGGAGCATCAACAGAATTCCACGATTTACAGTCAACTCAGCCTCGTCTGTGATTCGCTTTTCAAGTCGGTGCCAGAGAACGGAAAAAAAAAAACAACACACACTGTGTGTGTGTTTAGAGTTGAACCTCTGTGTCTGTGCTGAACACACACGGCTGGCATGAGAGGTATTTCACACAAACACAACAGGCTCGTCTGACTGACACGTAACATCCGTGTCCGACTGACCGCCTCTGTGTCTGCTCGGGTTCGTGTCGTCCTGTTTGTTTTTCTTTCCAGGTTAATACAGCGAAACGCACGTAAATACTTTTTTTTTTAAATCACGAGAAAAAAGGAGAGACCTTTAACATGGTTTTCAGCATCAACACAACTGTTGTATGATCTAAGTCTGGGGAAAAAAGGGGCAGACCTCAGCAACAGACGTTCTGCTCGGCTGGGCAGCGGTGGCACTCGTGTGTAGAGTGTCAAATACACGGCAGTCCTAGATTTTGGGTAATGTTGACTACACTGACTTGAAACGATCATCTTACAGAGATTTATCGGTGCTGCTGTCATCTGTTTTTTTAAAGAAATGAAGCCATGTTTTGGGACGTTTCTTCTTGTACTTGCTCCAGCAGCTCAGACTCGAGTTTGACGTCATTGTTTTGCAATAAAAGACACGCCAGCATCGATAAAAGGATCTGATAAACTCTGAGGTGCACGACTCCTGAAGATCAGAGCAACAATTTGAATTTTTCCATTCTTATTTTTTTTTAATGGTCATTCTTTGTTGTAAATATTTAATCTTAACTCTGTGTTTGTGTGTGTGTTCACAGATGTGTGACTTAAGTCATGTCCAAGTCTTAATCGAGTCAAATCACTTTTTCTGATCTAATAATGATATTATTGGTCAATTTATCTAACCTGATCAAAAATCATTAGAATCATTATGATAACTCAGTGAAAAGAAATGTAACCAAATGAAAAATATATACACATTTGATTCTTTCTTCTCAATTAAAAGAAATCACTCCACATTTTTTTTTATATTTAATATTTGAACTGAAAATATAAATTTAACAGAGTTAAGTAAATAAAGGTTTTCACTTCCAAGTCGAGTCTGAAGTCTCATTTATTTTGTGTCACGTCAAGACACGGTGACTCGATTGTTTATGACAGAATCAAACTAAATTAAATTAATTAAATGGAAAAAAAAAAACATTTGACGATGTCCCAGACATTATTAAAATACATTTTGTGATATGACGATGATCTTTGGCTGATAATAACAGACAGTTGCCAGATAAAATAAGTTTTAACAGTTTCATCTTCATCTAAAAACTTTTGTGGCTTAGAATTATTAATCTGTGACTGTGTGTTTTCTGAGTGTGGCGTGAACTTTAATGCTCTCTCAGGCTCGTGTTGGTCGTCATTATTGGAAGTTACAGTTTAAAATTAATGAACCGCCTGCATTGGTCGACCTCATTCTCCTCCCCGCTGTTCTCGTACGCTCGTGTACCTGCGTGAGCCCCATGAATTTGTTGATGTTCTCGGACAGGAATATCATGTCGCCGTCGGACGTTACCACGGTGACAAAGCCCTCCAGAGACTTCAGGTACAGACTGTCCATCTGTCTGTCCTCATCGCCGTCGCCGCCGCGGCTGCTGCAGCTGCTGCAGCCTGGAGGGAGACACAGAAAACAAGGTGGCTTACACAAATTGTTCCTCTCAATCCGTGCTGATTAAAAATGGATATCATTGCAAGTGTGTGTGTTTCCCTGTGTGTGTCTGTGTGTGTGTGTGTGTGCACACATCAGGCTTGTTTTCCTTCTTGATGCTTTGGCTCGAGGCCAAAACAAACCAGTGCAGCTTCTTCCTGCATCTCAGGCCACTCCTGCTCCCCGGCCCTGACAAATTACACCCAGAACTACACAAGCTTTCATAATAGCCGACCACTTTTGGAACATAACTTTGCAATTATGTTCAAATATGTACAGTGCAGTATCCAAACATTTATACACAGAGACTCCAGTGTGTCCACAATGTCTCGGTGCAGAGCTCATTAATACAAAAAAAAACACAGCTAGCGCCTGAGAGGGAGTGTGTGTGTGTGTGTGTGTGTGTGTGTGTGTGTGTGTGTGTGTGTGTGTGTGTGTGGTGGCTTCACGCTGAACAAAGCCCAGTAGCCGACGGGGGTGGAGGTGCTTGCAATTCCTCCAGTGTGCTTCCCTGAGATAAGAGAGGCCAGTTCTCAAGGCTCCCGGCGAGGCTCGGGGGCTTGTGTTTGGAGCCGGGCCCAGATAGCGTTAACCCCAGGGGGAGCCCAGAGCTTTCTCATGGGCCCCGGGGAGCTGGAGAGACTCTTGGGACCTGGTCTGTAGACCAGCAGCACCTTTGGCCTAAATACTTAGCTGTGTTTACCAGTCATTTGGACAGAGCTGCACTTTCCTTCTCCCTGTTGTTCTTTAGTTGTGCAACTGTCCTCGTTTTAAAATCTGGATGGAGCGCAGAGACGATGATAGCGACAGCTGCTGTTCAGATAATCATTCCCTCTCTACTTTTTGACATTTGTTCTGGTTGGAATGAAGTGGCAGGACAGCGGGGGGGTCATGTGTGACTTTCCTTTTCTCCTCCCTCTGTAACGACAAACGCCGTCTGCAAACAGGAGACTTGAAAAGACAAACTTCAGGGTGTGTGACATGTAACAAAACCGTCAGAGGAAACCCTGCTCACGTCATCTACCCTCTGATCTGCTCGACGTGTTATTCAAGACTCAGATTTCGTGTTTTCTGCCTTAGAATTTCACGACAAAAGGACAAAACATAAGAAAGAAAGATTTCAATGTCACTAAATCATGTGAGTCTCAAAACTGTGCCAACACGTCGTTTTATACACTACTGCAGGGAAATGAAACAACACAACTGAAGACACGATGGACTGAAGACACGTTGGACTGAAAAAACAGTCCAAACTTTTGGTGAAGCCACAGTGAGCTGATTATCTTTGTATTTACTGCACAGGTCTGAGAGTTTTATTTGTATTTTATTTAATGTGCAGAAATAAGATAAAAAGGTCACGTCGTGGTTTCAGGAGCAGTTCGCTGCTAAAGGCTGCAATATGTTTTACAACTCAAATAAAATGTGTGCATGAGGGTTAAAGGTTCAGATTGAAACCACCTCACTTCAATATTATGTTCCATTCCTGCAGCCCAATCTCAAACACTGGACCTTTAATGTCAAACAAACCCAGAACTAATAACTCCAATCACTCCTAACATTGTGTTTTTATATAAACCAGCTCAGATGTATCAGTAAGACATCTTGAGTCAATAGGAGGTGTTCTTTTCCACTTTCGAAGCTTCCTTCTGCTTCCAGTTAACCTTCGAGCTACAGTATCTCTGCGGACACACAGATTAAACTGATATCCATCTCCTGACACAACTTTGGCTCAATATTCCAAATAACTCTAATTTAGAACAGGGATGTTTCTTTTTTCAGTCCAAGTGAAGACAAACTTCAGCACTTCAGCACGATCAGAGCAGCTTTACCTGCTGATCAGTACATCGCTGTACTTCGTGTCCAAATCGAGCTTCATGTTACATAAGTAAGGTGTTCCATACTGTGTGTGTGTGTGTGTGTGTGTGTGTGTGTGTGTGTGTGTTTGTAAGCACGTTTGGCGCCAAGGCAGACGGGTGTTATGGCTAGCGGGGGTAATGCCAGCACTAGCCGAACGATGGGCAGAGCTCCTCGCTTCCTCTCCAATCTCTCCTCCCATCACGGAGCAATCAGACCGGCCTGATAACGCTCTGTATCTGCTGCTGCATCTCGTGGATCTCCCCGTCCTCTCCTCCCCGCTCACCCCCTGCTTTCCTACCCTCATTACCTCTCCTCCTCCTCCTCCTCCTCCTCCTCCTCATTCCCTCTCTCTGTCTCATGCCGTCTTCTTTCCTCCTGCTCACCTCTCGTCTTCCCTACCTCCATCCCTCCTCCTCCTCCTCCTCCTCGTTCTTCTGTTCTCCTTCCATCTACCTTTCATAACTGTACCGAGATTTCCAGGAATTTTCTTAAGCCGATTTAAAAAACAAAACAAAACAAAAACGATTTAACGTTCGTTCGGATGGCTCTCACGAACGGGGAAATCTTTTTTAATTTAAATGAAACAAAATTTAATCTGGCTTCATTGTGTTCGGGCGGCAGCTGAGCTTTCATCGCTTCATATCACTAAATCTTGGAACATGAAACAGAAACTATCCGCATAACCAGATACCGCCGAGGGAGAGCAAGAAAACATGTTTGTTTGAGTTTTTTTTTCTTTCTTTAACAGTTTGTGCAACAAAAACTGCCAAACCATGACGGTTAAAACGTAAAATATGCCATGAAGTACACCTGTGTTGTCGTAGTTCAGAACCTTTATTTGTACACCTTTTTTTTGGGACTTTATACAGCACAAAGTTGTATTTGATCATGCATCGTAATATGTAATGTCGTATTTTACAGCCTTTTACTGTCACGGCTTCTAAAATCTACAGACATTTTAAAATATGGAATAAAACACCAACCATACTAATATCCTTTTACCGTAACGTTAGAAAAGGTTATAGCGTATTTATTACGGTAAGATTCTGGCAACCAAAGCTGCCAATTTTTTTACCGTTTGTTTTTTATGGCGTATTTCATCATTTCAGCTTCTTTTTTTTCGCAATCTCAAAAACATTTACAGTAGATATTCATTCATGTATTACACAGAGGCACGTTATTTTAAATCAGGAGATCTGAATTTGTACAGAAGACGCTTCAATTCTTTGCATTAGTTATTTCTTTTTAGTTTTTAAATCCAAGCTTTTTTTCCACCTGTAGTTCTTTTATATTGTTAATTTTTCTCTGTAAACTCTCTGAGCTGCTTTTAATAAACGTGCGATATAAATAAAGGAGCTATCGAGAGTGAGTATCATTCATTATCTGGCTGATGACACAGAAATAGGAAGTGGCTGTCACCGCTGTTTAAGGAAGCGTTGGTTGTATGTATCATTGTTTCCCAAGCAAACAATGCAAAGCAGTTTATCAAAACACAATAAGTGGGGATAATATTAGTAGAACAACGCGCCAGTTGGCAGCGTTAAGATGTGCAGATAAGGTTAACGCCTCGCATTAATCTAAATGCTTCCGCATTGTGGCGCTGGCAGCACGTTTTTCATTCCAATGGCTTGTTGAGCGGCCAATTATTGCTCAATGCCACAGACCCGGATGTTGAATGTCAGATCAGGTTCCAAGACAAAAACATGGATGAAATTATTCATCGTGGATTAATGATGCAGAGCCGCAGAGCTGGATTTTAAACCACACACGATGAACTGGTTAACAACATTAAGTGGTGATTTCTACTTCACTAAACCGAGCGCACAAACTGTTTCACAGCTCCGTTAAACAAGAATAACCTCTCTCTCTTTTTTTTTGGTCGTTGTTGTTGTTGTTGACCAGACGCTGCTGCGGTTCTTTCATTTTGTCGTCCTCTGATCTCACTTCGAGACACAGACTCGGTGGTGGAATTCCAGAACAATAGGTCTGCTTCTTCGGCGAGCTTCCTCAGCTTCTAATTTTAAAAATGAGACGAGAGGAAGGAGTGCAAAGAAAGGGTCCGACAAATACCTTCCTACTTTACTGGACAATTAGTCATATGCAACAAAACACACACACACCCACACACACACAAATGTGTCATGTCAAAGAATGTGCTGGTGGCGGCCATGAACTATTTGAATATTATGCAACTTTTCTATTTTAATCTTAACAGAGTTTAACTCCTGTTGATCCACAATGACCTGTGATCAGCTGAACGGTGTCCCTGTCATTCGTACGTCTGTTCTCACTCTATGTAACTTTGGGCTCCGGGTCGGGAGAAGTACGTAACGCTTTACGGCACTAAGTCACACAGCAGCAACTATTTCACTGATTCTGGTGAAACTGGATCATATTTTATGGAGGAAATGTTTTCTGGTTTTCCCTCTGATGTCCTCCGGCTGCTCCGCCTCAACTCTCTGTGATTTACAGAGTTTATGATGGACAGTGAAGTAAACTGTAGCTGCTGTTAGCTCAGTTTGTGAGCTGGACTGTGAGCGTTTTTGGACCAACCGGGAAGAGGAGGAGGTTTTCAGGTCCGGGACACGGGGAAATGCTGATAAGGAGTGGAGCCAGGGGTGCATATGATTATATATGTGCGTGTGTGGTAGAGTGTTCATACCTGTGGCGATCAGCTTGCGTGTGCGCAGGAAGCTGATGGCCAACCTCATGATGGAGGCCTTGTCCAGGTGAGAGCTGACGCTGTGGGGCAAAGGCAGCTGGTGAGCGAGGTCATAGAAAACCTCCGTCTCTTTACTGCGCCTGCAGCGAGCCGCATCCCGAGACTTCTCCTTACGTCGCTCTGAGCTGCTCCTGCAAAGGAAACGGACACATCAGTTTGTTTGAAAAGCCATTCTTGTTGGTTCATTGGTACAGGATCTATCTGTTGCTAATTATACAGTACACTGATTGACACTGTGCAAACCACTGCTGGCAAAACGACAACATTAACAATCAATGTCAGAAATCTCCACGTGACGACAAGAGTCATAGACATGCAAAACGTGGGGAGGTGGTGTAGTGATGGGCTCTTGTTCACCTCCTCAGTGCCCAGGAGGTGATCTGGCACCTCCCCAACTGCTGGGCCACGTTCCAATACTGTGGTTCCGAGCTGGACTTCCTCTGGTTCCCCAGGCCGAGTTCTTACAGACTGAACTACAGTATCACACATGCAAACATCTGCTGCAAACGCAGTCGCACATCACGATATATCAGCCGAACACTCGATGCTGAACCAAAACTTCTCCTCCAGTCTGCATGTTGAAGTGTCCTTGGGGAAGATACTGAACCCTGAACTGCTCCTGAAGGCTGCACCACCGGCGTGTGAATGTAACGTAAGGGTGTCTGTTTACCGCTTAGGATGTAGAGACTGCCGTGGATTAGAAATGAGAAACACTGTGAATTGGTGCTTCAGGTCGGTTTTTCATTTTAACATATTAGAAATATCGTTTTTACCACGATCCTCCCTCATGGCACTGCCGTGTCCAGTTTTGTGTGTCACGTTTATTCAGAGTGTTTATTTCGATTCGGATTGTGCAAGGCCTGTTGAGCAAAATTGAATTTGAACTAAGCAAACAGAAGAAGATGCCGCTGCTATGCGTTTGGAGTCCAGCCACCGAACTTTGCAGATTCTCCACATGAAGATAATAACCAATGACAAAAAACCTTGAAGTGGACAATTGCTTAAAGATGTGCAGCCAGGTGATTATTTTCATTTCCCCTGGTTAATTTGGTTGTTGTTTAAAGAACAGAGCCTCTTGGCTGACACAATAATGGTTCGAGATAAAAGCAGAACATTTACTCCGGCTATCAGACTGCGTCTTCTTCTTCTTTCTCTTTAAAGAAAAACGCTGTGGACAAACACTGCACGAAAGCTGCAGAATGCCCGAATCATGTCAACAAGCTGACTTTCCAAGAATACGGTTTCTTTTTTTGGCTTCACGCTCTGAACTGAAATAAGTCAGATTTTTATGTCAGAGCTCAAACAGACGGACGAGTCCAGAAGTTCAGTCTCTGGTCCAAGAGAGCAGCGCAACAAACCATATTAGGACATCACACATGGAGTTTGGATTTTCCTCTGGGTTCCCTCTTGGTGCTCGCAACAACAACAACACGCGGCGTGCCGTACGTCTGCAGAACAATGTGCAGCAACGTTCAGGTTTATATGAAAAGACAACAGCAGCATCACGAACAGTTTAAAATCCTCTTTGTCTTTTCAGACGGGCAGTAAACTGGGTCTGCCTGCAGTTTGTGCTCCACCTCTAATGAAGGTCTGTCGGGGTGGACGCTGACTGATATAAATATACTCCTAATTACATATTAATTAGATGTTAATTAGAACAGTCTAATGTCACTTTCTGCTGATAATTTGGTGTCTAAGAACAGAAACAGACGTGGCTTAGTGTTCTGCTCCGACACTACTACATTTAAAAATGTACTCTTATTTAAAAAATCCTCATTTTAAATGATTGTCATTAAATACCTCGTTAAATTTGGAGGTTGGACTCAATACGACAGCTGTGATCGTGAACATGGATCATTTTTTGTTTATCCGCATAAATTACGGCATTCATCAGCTCTTATTTGCCCCTCCGGTCTTTAAAGTTTCCCCTCCTCCCGGATGGGTAAGATGAAAATCACACACACACAGACAGACATTAAATATTATTTCATGTCAAATGAGAAGTGATGCAGGTGTTAGTGGAGCCCAGCTCACGTGTGAGATCTGATGCAGCTGTGCAGGCCAAGCAGCAGCTGCTAAAAACAGTTTAAACGGCGTGTTTTCATTCTCATCTCATATTAGGAGTAACATCATCCACTACATGGATCATTCTGGACAGGATAATCATAGATTATTATGTTACTGCCACATTACCCGCTGGTATGTGGAGGAAAAAAAAAAAAAGGTTCAGCATGTGAGAAAGTGTGTAATCTAAATCTTGACTGCATGCAGTTTTTAAGTTTGGAGCTGCCACACATTTTGTTCACAGTCACTTATATCATCAGTCCCCAGACGGATGCATTGTGAACACTTCTGCTGTTGTCACATTTAGGACCTCTGAAGGAACTCGGCGGCAGTTTTTCTGTCGTCAAGGCCGAGGACGTGTTAACAGAGTGCCAGTTAGCAGGCCTCATAAACGCCACACGGGGCCCATGAGGAGGAATAAAACGTCAGGCTTTAAAACAAACTTGTGTTTTAACACGAGCTGAGCAAGTCAAGGTAAAAAATAAAAGCACATCAGGTTAAAAACGTGTCTGCGGGCGCTATGACGACAGCGGCGACTTGGAAAACCACAACAGACGAGGGTGCAGCTCTGCTCCGCTGAACTTTAGATCGCCTCCCTTCTGGGGGTGACACCGTGCGGTTTCCTCACAGCGGATCATGATTGTACCCACGCGATGTGCAAACAGAAACACGAGCAGCCGCGCAGCCAAGATCAATTCTGTGGCTGCGACTTAAAACCCACAAAGATAAGAACAGAACCAGATGCTTTGGAAGAATCACTGAGAGCTCAGACTGCTCGAGGTCCAACATTGAGTGAGCTCTGTTTACAGAATATGATATTCAGAACTATGATTTCATCAGTGTTTAATCGCCTGAAATAAGACACATTATGTTTTTATCAGCTCAGAATGAGACATAGCAGGTCCTCTTCTCCAGAGATGTTCCTACAGTAGCCCAGAATGGACAAACTAAACATCCTGCATGAACTTTTGATTATCAGTTGTGTGGTGCAGGGTACCCAGAGTCGAAATCCCCGCTGATGTGCATCATTCAGTAGTGTAGAGAGAGAATAGAGATGGCATAGTTGTCCAATTTTCATGAGTAGGCAATATTTCACCTTTAAAATGCATCATTATGTATTTATCGGTCAGTGTTTATTGCTAAATCTGCACCTCTGATTCTGTGACTAAACATGCAAGAGCAGTCTTACATGTCACTGTTCATAACCTCTGCAGGACGGGCGTTAATGTGCCACAAAACACGACAGCTAAATGTCAAACCAAAAGTTTCCTGTGTGTGTGTTCTGTTCATATTTGCATACAATTCATTTGCATTGGCAAATATATTCCAGTCAACCCCAACGTGACCCGGATCACATTTAGTTCCAGTGCAGAAGACAGATACAGACAAACACTGTGGTCAAGTTTCCGGTTTATTTGTCATGTGCAGGTTAACACACGGCGAGCTATCGCTGTATAAATATATAAAGATACTATATAAATACAGAGGATATACTCTGATCTACAACACCGCTGACAGAGGCAGTAGAGTGACGTCGTACACGGGAACATTGTGGTTGATTCAGACAGTAATCCAAGTGCTTCCTGTGAAACGCGTCAGCCAATGCAAATTAGCTGCGTGTGAATAAAATGCTCTCATTGTTGTGCGGCGTAAATGTCGCCACCACCGCGCGGACCACATCGTACTTAAATTAAGTGGTGAGGGTGAAAACGCGCTGGTCGAGTCTGTTTCAATTTCAGAAACGACGCCAGCACATTTTATTCCAGTCCAACAACACACCTGACAGGTGGAGGCCACGCCCCGTCAGCCTGGCCTCACCTTTAAAGTCGGAGCCTGATGTAAAATATTATATTAGCATTATTAGTCGACATTTTTATGAATGACTCAAGGTACTGTGGTGTTCTGTGTGTACGGATATGATTGGAAACCACAACGCTGCGGCTCCTTCAAATTTATGGTACAAAAATAATATTTTAACATAATGAAACATGTAAAAAATTTGGAGGTAAAATTAAGACCAGATTACTGTTTGCACTCTTCATGTGCTTTTTCTTAGCTGAGGGATGTTCAGAGTTTTCCTGAAGAAAGAAATACTTTTCAGGCTTTAAATCCACACATTTATTTTCATAAAACAGCCTTTCACTGCAAATCTCCCACTTTTTAAACATTCATATTATTATTGAGAGCTAAAACAAAAAGGTTTTTAAACCTTTTAAATCATTAAACTTCAACCTCACTTTCTAAAATCATGAGAGACCACGATGAAATATTCTAAAATGAAGCCGTCTTCTGTCATAAAGCTCCTAAATGCTTGTTCACTTTTTGATAAAGACACCAAACCACATCGGCAACATCAGCGTTTGTGGTAACAATAGTTCAAATTGTATAAAAAAATAAATTAACAAAAAACCTCAGACCGCGATCTCGACCCTTCAGAAACACACAAGATAAGATAAGATAAAAAAAACGACACAATCAAACATGCAAACACACATTAAGGGGACGACGACGTACAATTAACAGGAAAGGCAGCGCACAGAAGCGCCATTATCTTATCTTATCGAGTGTGTGTTCCATCATGCTCGTCTCTCTGATGCTTAAACTCATTAACCCCGACTGAAAATCGCCCAAACCCTCATTACTGCTGAGCCAGCAGACAGACAGCAGAGCCGACAGACACCGACTGCTCCCACTCAATCAAGTCAACTGGAACATCTGACTTAAACGAGCTCCTAAATGTGTGTGTGTGTGTGTGTGTGTGTGTGTGTGTGTGTGTGTGTAGTGCCACTCTTTGATTGTCTGGGTCCATTGTTGCTGCAGGTCCCAGCAGACTATTTCAGGATACGAAACAATGGGAGTCACAGCGCTTCATCAGGGCACCGGGCCTTCTGATGTCCCCAGTGACCTGCCGCTCACGTTCAAACACACACACACACACACACACACACACACACACACACACAGCTCTATTAATCACTTATTTGTTCAAATGTTGAGATTTAAAAGGTACAAAACTGATACAGAAACTTGACCACATCATGTTTTAGATCGATGTCTAACGTGTCTGTGTTCAACCTGCAGGTACTGCAACGATGCAAAGACCGTCAGCAAGAACATCGGCTACTTCTACACAGTTATTCCTCATGGATGCCACCAGGTCAGACTGAGTCGGATTCTCTTTGAAGAAAACTAAATTAAACGGATGAACGCGACAGGTGCCACCAGAGCCGACGCAAAATGAAAGAACCACAAGAACCTTGATCCCCGCTGTGTCTCCGGCTCTGCTGCAGGTGATCGTTTGTGTGCACGGCCGAACGCTGAAATGATTAGTCAGCCGACAGGAAATTCATTAACAAGAAGGGCTGTGACTCATTTTCACTTTCATTATCTTCTTAGAGCCCAAGGTGACGTCCTCCACGCCAAGTCAAGAACCCAAAGATATCCAGGAGATGTTTGGGGAGCTTGTTTGAGACACAAAAATCACAAGAAAACCCAAAGAATATTTAAATATTCACATAGTTTTTACTGGAAAAATGAGTGCAAAGACTTAGCAGCTTGTAAGAGAGGTTATAGTCGCTAGTAATCGATTATTTGGCGGCCAAACATCCAGCTTCTCTTTGTGGTTTCATCTGAATCCATTCATCTATAGACAGGTGGATAATGAAAACAATCCTCCCTTTTCAGCTGTATTTGATTCTGCTGAAACCTTCCTTGATTCCTGTGATCCCTTCCACAGCTCTGTGTGGTGACCCACCTACACCACTGATCCGCTACAGCCCTGCGTCGCGCTGAGGCCTTCGGATCGCAGCCCGTCGGTGGCACTGGCCACGCTCCTGATCTTTGGAACAAACTCTTATTCAACCTCACATCTTTGGACGCCTTTTTAAAAACAGCCCACGGCCTACAGAACGTGTTTAGACTCGCCTTTGTTTAGCGTTCCCCGCTCTTATATCGAGTCTGTTTTCTTTTATTGTGACGCAGTTTGTGATGTCTGATAGAAAGGTGCTGCATAAATAAACTCCTTCACCTTTGGTAGCTGCCGCTCGGCACAGACGCATGTTTGGAAAGACACAACAGTCTGGGCTGCAGAGGGCACCGAGTTCATGCAATCAAGCCACGTGGAAAATGCACCGACTCTCCGAGTTGAGTCAATTACTGTTCCAGCCAGTCAGTCAACTCATCCCAATGAGAGTTGGAAGCTTATCAAACATCCCGAAAAACACTTGAAAGGCTTTTTTTGTTATTTCCTAAAAGTTTTTTCAGTGAGAGTGGTGGGCGTGTGGAAAACTGTTTTACTGTTTACTGAAGCTAATGTAATATACAAGTATTACATAAAGCTTTAAAGTTTATTTGTCATGGGTCATGTCGCTGTTTAATTTCTTCTTACACAAAAATATTAGAGTAAGCTGAACTCTATAAGGCAGCAAAAACAAAAAATCAATTTAGAATAAGTTCAATAATTTAATAGTTTGTCAAATAATTCTGTGCTGCTGCCAGTTTTGTAAATCACAGTTTCATCTATAATAACCAGAAAAACTGATCATGTAATATATAAACTGATATTGATATTTCTGTGATATAAATAATATCTGTCAGGCACAAATATGAGAATAAAATTGTAATACTGAGACAAAGTGTGAGGAAAAACTTTATGAGGAAATATGAAAATATTTTAAAGACGACAAGTATGTTGATATCTGCAGAAAATGTCTGAGGCTGAACAATAAAGAGATCTTTTCTTTCCTAAAGTTAAAACTCACCAACAATCTCAGAAAAAGAGAGAAGGTTTAAATTGAATGAAACCACCAACATTAAAACACAACATACATGTTATCCTGTTATAATTCAGTTTAAAGTTGTTTCATGTCCAGAAGTTTAGAAAACTGTGATCTTCTACATGTGGCTCATTATATAAGGAATGTCTTGACTGTTTCAGGGTGAATCTGTAAAATAACAGTGTGTGTGTTTGTGTCACAGAAAGTGTATTTCCATGTTGCGGCTGCCACACACACTTTTGTGTATAACTTTACTTGTAGCCTTTAATTGTGTACGCTGAGCTACGTGTGTGTTCCCTTGATTCTGATTGGCTCAGGCTGGCGAGGCGTGGACGGTATCGTCATGGTTTCCTGAAGAGGCCCTCCAATCTGCAGGATGCAATTAGGAGGGCTGAGTTATTAAAGCGTGGGCGGCGCCGCTCGGCTGGGTCTCGTCAGAGTGCCTCTCTCATGAATTGAGAATGTTAATGACTTAATTAATTAATTAGGGATTTGTAAACCACCTGGGGATTGAGTGAGGTATAGATAAACTACTTATTACACACACTTAGAAATACTTCAGGATTAAGTTGTTGTTTTTTTGGTTTGTTAAATCAAAGGGAGTGAGAACAGCTTTTCCTCTTCTGTTTTTTCAGATTAACTGAAATCCTGGGAATAAATCACTTCATTTTTCTGGTTTATGTTTCTCCTTTTTTTCCCATAACGAGCTGGCTCGTAAGGGCGTAAAATATTTGACACTGATGGATTCTGTTTATTTATTTCCTGAGCCCACAGAGACACTTTTGTACTTGTCGTTTCCTTTAAAACCTTCTTTACAAAATATGTCAACTGGAGTGTGAAGCAAAGCTTCTGTCAGCCGGTGAAGTCAGCGATGTACTGTAGGCATGTGCCGCTGTTAACGCCACAAGCAAGCCATTCATAAATAGTACAGCCAGCAGTGAGCTTTAGCTTCGCACGCAAACACACACACACTCACACGCCCAAGCTTTGTGACACACCGTTTCAACTGCAGCCAATTAAAGATGTGTAACCAACACACGACTGTAACAACAGTGTCTTGTGATGATTTAAAAGGTCACACACACACACACACACACACACACACACACACACACACTTAAAAACAGGCGGTGTTGCCCCTCGTGTCCTCTCAGCTGCTGCTGGCAGATATTCCTCCTGGATTCATCCTCTGCCCTTGAACAATCTAACACATGAAGGAAAGTAAACAAGTCAGAGGTCAAACACACCGCAGGCCAACTTTCTGTCACTTCAGCCTGACACACCACCCGCTGACCAAACGTGTCATCACAACACAAAGACACACACACACACACACACACACACGTACCGTACGTTACGCAGTGAGGTCACCTCTAATGAGGACTGACGCTCCACGAAACAAATCATCTGACCTTTTATTCTCTCGATCCTGAAAGAATCTGTCGCCCAAAATAGAATCCGAAAAACAGGGGAGAACCGAAGCTGGCGAAACAAAAAACAAAACAAAAAACCCACACCACATAAATCACAGCTCTGCTTTCTGTCCTCGCCAGAAAATGATGTGAAAGCAGAGATAACATTCTTTGTTCTGCTCTGATTCATTGGCACATCTCAATGCTGCTTTTAGACGTGCGAGAATAGCAACCTGAGCTGCGGCGATGCGGGCTGCCAGCTATTCCCATCGTCCTGCACTCACGCAAACACTGAATGCGGCCGCCCTAAAAGGACATCTGAACATGTCAACCTGTGCTCATGATGCTGGATGGAGATGGACCGAAGTGACTAAGTGATGCACTTTTAACAATCCTGAGGAAACTTGTCCTTCAGTCCAGGAGATGTGATGGACCACCTGTGCCGTACATGATTCAGACGCCACGCCTAGTTGAGTGACCGTTCACAAACACGACTCGCCCTCAACTTCAAGCAGGTTGAAATCTGAATTAGGATTCGGTGAACGCATTTCCACTTTCCTCAGATATTTTCACGTACAGCAGAAACAAACATGTTTACAGCCTGGTACAAAAAACTGTTTTGGTCTCTGTAGCTAATTTCCCCGTTCATGACAACTGTACTGAGGGTGAATTTATAGACAACTCACCTGTTCACATTATATTAAGGCTTAAAGTTATGCAGGATTAAGAGCAGGGACGCTTTGATTGACAGGTGGATGTCGTTACAGGTGGCTTGTTTTCATTTATCTCGCCTCAGCACACCAACAGGTTTTACACAGAGGTCATGGCTCATGTGTGTCCTGAGCTTATGAAATACAACAAATTGTTTTGTCGATTAAACTACTTCTTCCATAGCAGATGGATAAATAAATAAATAAACCAATAGACAGAGAGAGAGTGAAGACAGGTAGAAAACACATAGTTAACATTCTGAAACCTCTGTGATAGAAATAACGCTGTCACTCAAAACCACAGCGAGTCATGAGGCCAGTTAGCACGCATGAGGTAAGAGGCCACACACACACACACACACACACACACACACACACACACACACACACACACACACACACACACACACAGTGCTGACACAGAGGTTTTAGGGTTGAAGATGATGGTGAGTGCTACATAACACACTGATCACGGTTTGTACTGCACAGGTGTCTGCGGCAGTCTGCGTTATTGTGTTACTGTAAAATGAAACATTTCCTCTTATGTTATGTTCCTCTTAAATCTTTAACCAAGTTGATTAATAAAAAAATATATTTGTAGCGCCCGTGCAGATTTGTTTTTTTGTCTTCAGGACTCGTTTACTCAGAGATCATTCAGAGGCTGATTTATACGACATCTGATTTTAAAAAAAATGAGAAAATAGTGTTTTTCTAGCTGTTTAATAAACTCTATCTTCTGATATATGGAGTGATAAATCTGTAAAAGCTTTGGCTCTCATATGCAAACCAAGATTTTGGAACATGGTTTTATTCAGTGTTCACATGTCTGTCCTGGAAGCTCCGTCTCTTAAACTCTCTTTAAAGATAAAATAGTCTTTAATGCATCCACAGTAAACACAGTTAAACACCACTCTGTGCTCTGAATCATAGCTGTGTTTACTGACTGAGGTCTAATAACTGGTTTCTGCAGCCGTCACTCAGCGTTTTGTGCCCACCCAACAGGCTGCAGCTGAACTCAGAGATTTTTTTTTTTTCTGCCTGAAGCTCTTTCAGCTCTCCCGGGCAAAGTGACTCGACATTCCCTTTTTTTGTTTTCGGCGTGCTGACATTCACTTTCACACCCTCTGGCTCTTTCAGTCACTTCTCTTTCTCTCTCTGTGATTAACAGAACTGCAGCCCGTTGAGGATACAGGAGGGAACACGTGCACTCAGATGCAATGATAAAACATCTGATCCGACTCAGCTCTGCATGTTCAGCCCAAATCTAAAGAAAACAAACCAACCAAAAGAATAAAGAGAGGACCGAGCTGCTGCTGCTGCTGCGGTCAGACAGATCAGGCCTGTTCCTCTCTCTGTGCCAGTAATCAGACTGGTAATACACTTTTCCCCTGCAGCGCCGCACAAAGCTTCATCTGTTCGCGTCCGCATGCAAACATGAGGAGATAAAGCGTGTGTTGTACGGGATTATCTGACACGGCATCAGCGCTCGCGTGCTAATGTACGAAAATTAGCCTCACTCATTTGTGCACAAACTGTGAGGCGACATGCAAAAGCAAGGACAGCGTGGATTTCCTTATAAATTACAGCCGAGCTGCCGACGTCAGCGCGCTCTGCTTCTGTTCTGAAATGAGATTTAAAGGATCGTGTGACAGCGAGCGCTCTCTGCGTCCTCACAGTGTCCTCCGACAAACCTTCAGTGTACGTATACTTTGGCATTAACAGCCGACAGGTAATGGATGAACTTTGACCCAGTTTGTTAAAAACTATGAGGACTGATGACGTGTTTGGGTAATTGTTATATGAACTAATTATTGAGCTTTAATTTGCAAATATTTAACATGATTTGAAGACTAAATTTATGATTTTTCTTTGTTTTTAAAAACACTTGAACCTTTCTTTGGATGAATAAATGGATAACTGGTGTGAACTCTGGTTTCCTGTCGGTTTGTGGAGACATTTTGACTTTTAAATGTTGTTTTTCAGGAGTATTGCATATGATTTATGTTCCTGTTTCACATGTTATCAGTTTTGGTCTCAATATTTTGTCTTTTTTTTTTTTAAGTGCTAAAATTGGAATCTAATCGACGCTGGTTTTCCAACTTTACTCTCCACACCAGCACCGACTGCATTAAACTCCCGTGTGGAGAATTTCCCGTTAGTTCATCGTCGTTTACGTGTTGACACCACGTCATTAACTCAGAGGGGATGGATCCAACGCTCTCAGACTCTTCACACTTTTCTCGTCCTATGTGCAAATTTGTCGGGTCGGGTTTGGTCTGAATTTTCAGGGTTTTTTCCACGCGACATGCACAGAACAACGTTATCCCCCGCTGTCCGCGCGGCTGTTGTGATAACAAGCCATGAGGTGCTTATAGGAAACAGATCCTGTAACCAGAGCAGGTGTCCAGCTGTGTGTGTGTGTGTGTGGGCTGTAAATTCATAACCGCTCTCCATGGATCATTTGCTTTTCTGCTCAGTAACTCGAAATGTTCTTATCAGCTTCTTGTTCTTTCCGTCCCTCTCACTGATGGACAGATTTCATTGACGTTGACTGAGGGCCGAACATGTGACCGCACCTTAACCTGATCTTAAAAGTAGCGATGCACCGATCCGCTTATTTCACCTCCAATACCGATATCTGAGGTTTAGTATCGGCCGATACTGATCCGATACAGAAAAAACAGAATTACGGAAACAAACCGTATGTCTCACTGTGTGGAAAAGACTGGGATCATTCTTTTGTGCAACGTAACATCAGACCCGACTTAAACATTTCTTTTCCTATTTTTTAAAAACAAATAAACAGACAAACTTCTTCAACATTTGGGCTTATAAACACTACTTAATGTACATGGAACAGCATGTGTTTGGTACCTATAGATTCAGGAGAACCTAGGCTATCATGGGCATTCATGTAATGTGCTTATAAAGGACGTATGAGCAAAAAAATCTACAACACACTAAAGAGTCAAAAACACGTCTTTCATACTAGTGGAAAGAAAAACTCCACGTTTAGGTGACACTCTGTGTACTCACCTGAAGCTCGAACTTTTTCTAGGCAGTTTACTTTTTTTATGCAACAAAAATAACGAATAACATATTACATATACATATTAAGTTTATAACTTCCATCGAGCTCCCACGTGAACAACCAAACAGTTTTTTTATGCTGTTCAGACGAGGAATGAAAATATTTTTCTGCCTTTAGTCAAAAAACTTTTCTGCTTTCAGATTGTTTTAATTTCTCAATTAAAGATACTTTTCACTATAAAAGGTGGTTTAGTGTCAGAAAAAAAAGGCCTGCTTCAGTCTGCCCACACCCAAACACACACACACACACACACACATATAGTGTACACACACCTTTCCTTGCTTACAGTGGGTCTTCCTGTAGTTGTGGCGCCTGGCCGAACACAAACACAGAGCAACAATACAGTACTGGCTAATCTGTGATCCTGAGGAACATGGAGTTCTGGAAACACAGCCAAACACACACACACACACACACACACACACACACACACACGGCCGAACAAACAGCTACCCCAGACAGGGGCCCCGACTTCGGCTCAATCAGGGGAAGAACGATGCAGGAGATTGCTGATGATTCTGATAGTCCATGAAAGAGAGGCACACACACACACACACACACACACACACACACACACACACACACACACACACACACACACTCTGGCACAAACAAACAAACCCGCCCACGCCACGCTGATGGTCGGGATAGATTGGCTGATTGAAAGAGGCACAGAGGGGTGAGAGAGAGCGAGAGAGAGAGAGACCACAGGTGGTGGGATGGAGGTCAGCTGACTGGGCCGAGACCCTCCGTCAGAATACCAAACAGGCTGAGATTCAAACGGGCAGCCAGCTGAACTGTGGGAAATTAAAATATCATTTTATTGCTTTGCTCTGGAGGCGTCCTCTCCACCGCTAATACGACGGAGGGGACGTCCGATAGCCGACAGTTCTTATCAAACCTCCTGCTCTACCTGAGAGACGTTTAGAGAAGTTTAAGAGTCGGCAGCTTGGAAAAGAATATTTCTAATGTCACAGTGTTCTGTATTCATTTCTATGTTTTATTATTAAAGGAGTCCTGGCCACGACACACAGCAGCACAAACTAAGAATGAGTCAATTAAAACAGGAACAACAAATAAAAGTGAAGACATCATCAGTTCAAGCATCGACACATCGACTGTCTGCAGGTCTTTTAGAAAGCAGCCGAGGGCCGACAACTCTAATCAGTGGAACTTTGGCCTTTGGTTCATCTGTTTGCATTCGTTTTGATGCAAGTAAAATAATGACACAACCTTCGCAGAGCAGCGATAAAATAAAAAATATATATAATCAGAGGAAAAATCTCTGGGGGGGAATGTAAGCCTCGGTTTTGTAACGCTGTTGCAGCATTGTTCCTGCATGTAAGAACACGAGGCGTGCGTTCAAGCGATAACGGAAAGTTCTCTTTTAAAAACAGACTCCTTTGCAGGTCTGGTGTTTTCGAACAAATCAAAAAAAAGAGGTGGTGAAAGAGGCCTTTAATCAAATTTCGTGTCCTGAGACGCAAACTGAAAACAGGAATAAGTACATCTAATCTGGAGAAAAGGATTAGAGGGACTTAAAGAGAAAGGAATGCAAGCCTGGTACAGTTTTTCACTTCGTCACCGCGCTCGCTGAAGCTTCTCACACGGGCCTAATTTCATTTTGCAATGCAGCCAAAGAAAAAAGGTTGAAAGAAAAGGTTCCTCTGTTATTGTGACGATCTAAATGTGTCACAATAAGGAATAAAAAGAGAAGTTGTTTACTCGGGTGGACTGTCTCCTGTGTGTTTTTCAGGCGTCTGAAGGTAGAGAACACTCATTGTTACATGGACGGCGTCTGGCTCTCAGCTCTGCTCGTGTTGTTGTTGTTGTTGGAGTGAAACTGTCTAAAGTTGAAAACGAGGCTGAGGCTGAGAACTCAACACACAGGTGGGAAAACAGAAACGAACAGTGTTCCTGACACATCCTCAACGACCTCACGTGAAAAAAATACTTCTGAAAATAAATATTGTACTTTTAACAAGCAGTTCCTCTAACGTCCACTTGAGGCTGGCTCCAGAAGTGAGTCAGTCTCCATAAGTCCCCACGGTCGACAGCAGAAATAAACATGTTTACAGCCTGGTACAAAAAACAGTTTTGGTCTCTGTAGCTAATTTCCCCGTTCATGACAACTGTACTGAGGGTGAATTTATATACAACTCACCTGTTCACATTATATTAAGGCTTAAAGTTATGCAGGATTAAGAGCGTGGACACTTTGATTGACAGGTGGGTGACGTTACAGGTGGTTTGTTTAAGCAACCAGGCGTCGTTCAGCCCGCCTCAGCTCCACCCGTCATTTTTAGCCTGGAGACGACAGACAGTCCATGTTTCAGACAGTCTATGATCCGAACAAGTGTTTTTTAAAAAATTGGCTTTGTGAGTGTTTTATGAGGAAGGAAACGCAGTGGACACGTTTGTTAGACCTCAAGGACACACAGCATGTTCTGGAGAGAAATGCTGAACGTAAACAGAACTTTTTGTTTGTTTACATGAGAGAATCCACCGGGCAGAGCGATCGTGGTCACAGTGAAGACAAGAACAAACCGATCCTGCACATCCGTAAACCCTCCGCTCCGCCGGGCAAAAACAAGAGGTCGCCGTCTTTTGAAACCTTTCAAAATAAAAGTAATTTATTTACTCTAATTTTGTGTCTGCTAAACAGACAAACGGATCTAAAATAAATTGATGTTCCTGGGGGAATTACAAGAATTGATTTGGAGGAGCTTGACGCTCATGGTCGTCCTGTAAATGACGGAGGGAGGAGGAGAGGGAGGGGGACGACTAGTCTGGAAGGACCTGGAGCTCGGCCAGGTGACACTCAGCGAATCATGGAAGCCGGCCATTCTGGTAGCAGAGGAAGAGGAAGAAAGGGAGCTGGCGGACGGGAAATAGGAAATGGCGAGGAGACAGAGTTCTGAAGGAGGGGAGAGAGGGGGAACATATAGGCCTGGTCGAGTGACCTCAAACATGGAGGAACGGGGGAGGCAATAAGAGGGGGGCAACAACAAAGTGAGCGGGGAGAGGCAAACAGCACAGCTGGCAGCCTGAGGAGGAATATGAGAGAATGTGATACGAGCAAATAAACACAGGAAAAAAAAAGGCGGAAAGACGAGAATGAATGAGATAAAAATAACAATGGAAAGATGCAGAGGAGGTTTCCCAGACCACCACCACCTCCTCCGCATCCCCCCGCGGCTCCCCTCGCTGTGCGGGGCCTCCTCCGCATCCCCCCGCGGCTCCCCTCGCTGTGCGGGGCCCCTCAAGGCCGAAAAAGGGACTGACCAGGGGCCTCCGGACTCCACAGGGCCTCAGCTGCACCATCACTTTGTCTAGTCTAACAGCAGATTACACACACTATATTAATATCTAATTTTAAATTAAATTAAATGATAATAAATATGGAAAACACAGACAGGAGCCAGAAAACAGCTAAACGGCTGAATTCGACTGGGCATGGCTCGGTGACGCTTTACAAGCTTTCGCCCACCAGACTTTGTGAACTTGCTCTTTGGTTATTTTTCTACGAGTAAATATGCTACGCAGTTTTCCTTTCCTCTGTTTTTGCGATATGGACTCTACATGGGGTGTTTTATTTTGAAAACTGACCGGGTTCTCTGTGCCGTTTCTATGTTTGACGCTTCTAGTGAAGCGTAGTAACGCATGTCACAGCCTCGTCCAATAAGCAGGCGGTGATGTGGTGACTGTTAAATCCTCCGCTCTGGGCTCTTTAAGTGTGTTAGCGGCCTGAGGCCTCATTCTGAACCTACACAGACCTCGAAAGTATAAAGTGCACCACTGTTCACGAGCAGCAGCAGCAGCAGCAGGATCAGTTTAAACCTAAAACTTCTTTTACCCCTCGAACGGCCCCTGCTGCTGTTCATCCCCCTCGGAGAACTAATCACACAGCTGGGAAACATACTGTATCTGTATCACCTCTTACTTAATGAGCCAGAGTATATCTTTTACTCGCTCTACCTTTAATCTCTTCTTTGTTCCCTTTCTATTGTCTCCCCGTCTTCCTCTCACTTGTTTACACTCTGAATAAGAAGCTTTAAATCCCCGAAACACAAACAGCTGAGTCTCGTCGATTCTTAACCGCAGAGAGACAACTGACAAACACACTCAAGTGGATTTACTGTCGCTACTGATACAAAGCTGCTGTTTGTTTGGGCTGAAAAAGAAATCATGGATGGATAAAACGCTGAATCATCGGGTTAATGTCGATGTTAAATTCTGTTCATTGCGTCCTGAAGTCTATCACAAAGTTCAGCTCAGGTCTGGGAGTCATTACAGGCAGCTATGAGGCGACTCGTGTAAGCCATCAAAGCAAAAGTAAAACATCAGTGTTGGTTCAAGGTCAAACTGTTCTGGGAAAGTCCATAACAGCCACTGAATGAGCTGAAATCCAGCATGAGATCCAGCGTTACTCAGCGTTTCATCTGCAGGCTGCTTCTCATTCTGCTGATTTCCAGAAAAACACAACAAGAGTAAAACAGATTCGGCAGCTTCAGTTTCAGCGTGAGGTAAAAGAAACCTCGCAGCTTTTCAGGCCAACCCCTTCTCCTTGAAATGTAGTTTACATACTACACGTGTGTTACGCTAAATTCGTTTTAAGCAGCATGATGCACAGGTTATATATCGGAAAGGCAAGGACTGTATTTTAACCGAGGGAAGTTCTACGTTCTTGTACCTCAAGAAGGTCGACAGGGTCGGATGGTGAGCGTAAGAAATAGAAATTTGGTAGCAAACGTTCAGGAGGAAGATAAGGCACGATCACGATCTTTGTCTAACTTTAACCAGGTCCTGGTCCCGGTCCTGTCAGTGCTCAAACATAACCATAAGAATGTCGAATGTCTTTATGACCGGCTGTTTTATTTTGAAAATCGACTGGATTATCTGAACCGTTTCTGTGTCTGACTTCCTTGTCAGCTCAAGCTGCTTCGTGCAGATCGATTGCGGGTTTCTCAAAAATATGACGGACGAGCATTCTCGGCCGAGCCGAGCCGAGAGTCCCATCGGAAATGGACCACAGCCGGACCGGTGGGGTTTGAAACAATGACTAGAACGGCCGCAATTAGATCCGGCGGCCGGCAGCGCAGACAGAACGCATCACATCCGTGCCCAGTGGAATTTGGCCTTTAGATGTGAAGCGAGTCAAACAAATCAGAACTTGCGACTTGACTGCTGTGAAATATAACTCTCTGAAGACTCGACCTCATGCAAACACAGAACCCTTTCTGAACCCTTGCACATTAAGACATAAATAAGAGAGCGGCAGATGGGGCTTACACAGCTTAGAAAGGACGACGTGTTTGCATCCCTGCAGCTGGACCTGAAAGACCTGCGAATGACGAGAGCTTGAACGATTTATAGGTCAGTCAGCTGGCAGAAAATGATCTTCTTTTTTTTGTTTTGCATGATCAGTTAACCAAGTGTTCTCTTTGTGCAGATGTTATTATTTATTCTGAATATTTTTGAGTCGGTCGGACAAAATGAAACATCTGAAGATGTCAAATTGGGCAACTGTGATTAATATTTCTCATCATTTTAAGTGTTATTATGTAATGAATCACTGATGAAAATGATTACTGGTTGCAGCCCTAAAAATAGGCCTGAGACTTGGACTTGGACCTCAGAGTAAGTAGCTACAGCTGTCAGAGAAAGTGCAATATTTTCTGTCCTGAAACACTCGAGAACCTTCCAACTGCATTCTGAAGTGCTTGACTTAATAGACTTTAACTGCTTCCCATCTCTGAAAACAAAAATATCTTTTTTTTTTTCCTGCCTACGAGAGGCAGTAAATCCACTCTTAGACATTCGGCCTTCGCTCTCCATCTCTCCTTGCATTCCTCGGCCTTTTCAGAGGGCAGGTCGAGCGGCTGCTCTAAGCGGCGTGATGTTTGGGTAGTGTTTGGAGACTGAGGGGTTAGCACACAAAAGAGGCATGACGGCGCCGTGCCAACCGGGCCTCGGGCTCGCTGCGGAGCGCCGCTATCATGTGAACTGCTGAGTTGACAGGCCTGAACGCTCCAGCTGACACCAGAGCTGCTTCTTCTGCTGTCTGCTCGTCTGTCGCTGCTCATTGATTTACGTTCATCTAGATCACCTCCAGTTGATAACCGCTCCGTCTTGTTTAACAAACTTCCTGTCCTCCCCCTTCTGTTCTGTCTGTCTTGTTTTTGGCAAATTGTTCTCCTCCCCTCTCCCTCTCCCTCTCCTCTCATGAGTTAGCGCAACAGAGCGGGGGCACAAATATGCAGCAAACAAAAAAGGATAAGGAGAAACTGATGAGTGTTTAGTCTGCGTTTTAAAACCAATCGATCAATGAAGTGCTTCAAACTCGTCCTTCAACACGTGATCCGCTACAGGGCTGTGCATGAGAAAAGAAGCAGCTCCGTTAGGATCAGTGTTTCATGGCAGAAATCCAGCTCAATGTTTGGATCATTTTCTCTTTTTTGGACCCACTGAGAATAAAAAAGGGAAATCACAGCGAGTCTGTTATCCTCCCTCCTAGAAACACAAACTTTAAAACCTTCACTAACATCTTTTTATATAAAGTTATAATCAAGTTGAGCTTGAAAGTTCATTCTTGACCTACAGGATATTATTCCAGGTTCAGCAAAGCCTCACTTCTAATTATCTTACACAACACAGAGGACACATGACCAAAGATACCCGATTGACAGCGTAGGTCTCGATTACGATAAAGGAGATAACTGTCCAACGGCGGGGTCAACGGTCACGATGGCGGCAGTAAACAGTTTCATCGTTCATCCGCTGACTCATTATTGAGGGTGTGCATGAATTTAATACACCCACAATATTTTTGATTAAGTTTTAACAAACAAAACATTCCTGTATTCATTTTCACTTTTTATTTTCTCATAAATTTTAGTGCAGAATTCAAATAATATCTCTTACAGCTAAAAATAAACTCTTATATCTCCTAAATGAGCTTCTTCCACACACATATCTGTATTTATATAACATTAAAAAGGTGAGAAGAATTTAAAGCCGCAGATCCTGAATTAATACAGGTATGTTTGTCCATACTGTGCCAGAATATACTGTTACGCCTCCACACTGCCTCTGATAACAGGGACAGGTCTTAAAAAGAGACAGAAAATAGACCCAAATGGATCAATCTCTCCACGGTCAGGTAATGTATATCTGCCTGGCAGCTGCCCTGGACTCTGACCTTTGGACATTGTTTCCAGTGGAATCACATGTTGAAAGATGTGAGTGGGGCCCTCGACCTTTTTTCTTCCGCTATCACTCAGCCAGGATGTAAAAATAAAGTTATTTAATGAAGTCGTCGGCGGGAAAGGAACGGGAGAAACGCCGCCGATGTGTTACGTTGTCGGATGGTGGTAACGGCTGAGTGAAGCTGTGACAGACCACAACACTGGAACTGTGTTTACTGGACGTGAGCCAGCAGTCGGTGGTTTTTACCCTCTGATATGATGAATTTGACTCAGTTTGCCTCATTCCAAAGTTGTTGTATAACCACTGTCTGTTTAACTAAAGAGCTCTTAGATCGACAGTCTGTCTTAAAAAAAGTGGTCAATGCATTTCGCCTCGACTGTCACTGTGTGTACATGTACAAACAAACGTGTTGTTATTTTTGGTTTTAAAGGTCCAGTGTGTGCGTGTTCAGAAGATTTATTTACAGAATATGGCAGAAATTGAAACATAAATCACCCCCAAAAATAAAAACCTTTACGTTTCTGTTGACTTATACTGAGCCGCAGGTTTTGGCGGTCTTCCGAGGAGACCGCTATGTTTCTACAGTACCCCGGGAAGGACAAACCAAACACCGGCTACAGATAGGACATTCCACAGCCACCGTAGTTTCTATGTCACGCGAGGACGCGAGGCTGCAAATCACAACTCCGCTCCTAGATGCCATGAAAACCTCCACACCGGTGCAGTAGAGTGCAAAAACCTGTCTGATCACTCGGGCGTTTTCTGGTGCCGTCACCACTCACCACCCATCACCACAGACCAGATGCCAAGTAAAATATTATCATAACAAAACAGAGTTTAGATAGATTAAGTCTGTATTAGAAAGGATAATTTGGCTTCACAAAGCGGTGCCAATTTTGCTGTTAATGCTAATACTTAAATACTACGAGAGACAACTCCCATCGCCGCCCGTGAACTGTGTGGAGTTTCACAACGTAAGCCACAAACCGAGACTGCATCAGTTGTTCTAAAAAGGAGAACTTTTTACAAACCACGTCCTTGAACGCGGGTTCAAGACGGGCCTGATGATGACGTCTGTGGACCATCAGGAAGGCTTCAGCCCGTGTTTGTGCCGTACACTCAGCGTCCACTTTAATAAGTACACCTGTTAAATCTAATGCGACCCAACACACGAGCTCTGCCGTGAATTTATATTTGCAGTTTTTTGGTGACACAGTCAGAAAGGTGATAATTTATGTTTAACACCGAGGTCATCACGCTCTGTGCACCTTGTTTAAACACACGTGTATGTTTGTAGATCTAAAAACGATTAATTCAAATCATCTGCTGCTTCCAGATTCTCAAATATAGCTGTTTTGGACTGTTGTTCAGTTATAAATCATTTCAAGGTGTTATCTTCGGCTTTCGACAGTTCTGATGGCTCCTTTAAACCGTTCTGACATTTTAAAGAGGCTGAACCGTTAAATCAGTGATCGAGGAACCTGTCGGTCGGTTTTTAAATCATGGAACATTTTTTCTAATTCATCAAATCACGTTTACACAAAAATATAAGATGGTTTGAACACAGCTCCTCTTTTTTTTTTTTTGCCAAAATAAGGGACATGGTGGAGGAAACTAATAGGGCTGGAACTAATTATTTACACGAGCAATTAATCTGTCAATCATTTTATCAATAAATTGATTCATTAAATGGTGAATCTTGTTTTTCCAGAACTCAAATCTTTTCAGTTTACGGTCACGGAGGACGAAAGAAAACAGAAAATATTCACATTCGAGAAGCTGTAATCAGAAAATTTGGACATTTTTTGTTTATAATAATCAAAATAGTTTAATTGTTGTCAACCAATCAGTTAATCGTAGCTCTAAGATGATTTTTTACATTCTTATGTTGGTTTGCGTGAACTTTTTTGGGACTTTTCCTGCCACAAAACAACAAGAATTACAATTACAGTAAGAGAACAATCCAATAAAAGACATTCCAGTGAGTTCAGCCACTCCGTATCAACACGAGCTGCATTAATAAAAAAAACAATATGCCAGCTGCGTCTCAGATACACACAGCCTGTGTTTGCCAGGCAGCTTTCATGAATCATTATCAGAGTAATTACGACTCCCCGGCAGCAGGAGCGACAATGTGCTACCGTATGATACAAAGACAAACATGCTGACAGAGGACACACATCAGTGAGGAGACCTTGTGAACTCTCTCGCACACTTAAACGCACAGAAACACACACTTGCAGGTCTCCTTCCCTAAAATGGCCGATAGCTCTCTTTGCTGGAAGCACCAAGGCCACAGGAAACCACTTCGCCGTTCTCGTCTCACTTTCTGTCTCCTTAACGTGGTTTTCTCTCTTGTTTGTTTTTTTCCCCATCCCTGATCATTCCCTCATGTCTTTTAATACCTGCTGATCTGATAGCTGATGGTTAGAAGAGGAAAAAGAGAGAGTCATGAGGATGGACAGGGCAGACAAGGAGGCGTCTGACTGAAATCAGCTCTCCTCTCCTTTTCGTTCGTGGTGTGACAGTAGATCATTCTCTCGGTTTACACACCATTAAAAAAAGTCTCATGTGGAGTTTTCCGCACGAGAAATTAATCTGCGATCTGGCTGGAAAGAAACAACTGATGAAATGATGTGTTTTCCACGAGGTAACACGTCTCTCTTTGTCACTCGTGATTAAGCCAGGAGCAGTTAGAGAGTACTGTTACGCAAGATTAGTCCAATGACATCATCACAACTGTTGGGATTATTTAATTATTAACAACCAAAAAAGCTGTTGGGGGGAAACACACAACTCAAGTATGCACAAATATATAAACGATTAATGCGGCTCATCCACTTTCCCAGGCGTCTTACTGTGTGTGTGTGTGTGACGAGACGGTTTCAGGACAGACAGGACAGCTGATCACACACACACACACACACACATATATATTTAATGGCTGCGTGAATGTTGCCAATTAAGTTCAACAAATCTGCAGCAGCAAAGTGGTGATAACCCCCCAACAGGAACAGGTTTCACAGCTGCTTCAGGACGCCCCTCCAGTTCTAGAGACTTCTTCTGATAGCTGATTAGTCTGGGGAGGGGTCAGAGGTTAAGAAGGGAAGCTTTGTTGGACAGATGTATGATCATTAATCGTAGATAATTAACATGTGAGGCTGCTGTTTTTGTGTGGGGTTTAACTGCATGCCGAGCATCCTCTGTGCAAGATCTGCAGGAAAATGAAGCTTGGACAGAAAAACTTATTGTGAAAGGAGACACCTGAATGTCTGACAAACCCAAAATAACTGATTCATTCTGCTTTCTCTCATATATTTTATTTTGGAAAGACTTTGCAACCCTGGAGCTCTTAAAAGTTCAAAAAATAAACCTGCAGCAAATCAAATCCAAACACTTACCTTCCTTACCTTATATATTATATATATAATAAATGCATTAACATAGATTAATGACAGAGGTGTTTCTGCATGCAGACTGTGATTTCTAAACAGCCACTATCAGGAGCACAGAGCCGGGCCAAGTCACATGCAGCTGCGGCAACAGGTCCAGCTGTCCGCTCATAATAAACAACCGAACCCAGGGACGCGGAGGGGAATAAAACAAACGTCCTCACCTCTTTTTCTCCTTGTCTGCCGTCATGTTTGGGTTTTTTTTTTATGAACGATGATAAAACGTTGTAAATTCCCTCCCGGTAGTCTTTAAGAGTTAAGTCCAACTTTAGAAGTGAAAGCAGGTGACAGCTTTAGTCCATGACACCGGGCTGCAGAGAGGTGGTGTTGGTGGTGTTGGTGGTGCTGGTGCTGGTTTCTGGGGCCGTACAGTCTCAGAACACTGCCGAGGATTGTACAGCCTCTCAGCCCGCAGAGGAAACAGAAAACACCCGCACAGACCGCAGCTTGGACGCCGAGCTGCTGCCGGGCTGCTCTCCTGCAGAATAAAAACTTTGTCCTCCTCTGAAGCTCAAACTCTCCAAACTATTCCCGGAGTCTCGCGGACCTGTGGAGCTCAGCTGAGAGCGTGAAAGCCGCTGTCCCGGATCCCGGCTCCGTGATTGGCTGGAGGCTCCGCCGGGAGCCGCCCCCCTCTCTCTCTCTGAGCTGCCCCCGCCCACCCCGGTGTGTCCTCGTGCTCTCCTACCTGTTGACACCATAGACATATATACATAGACGCCGCATTGAGCGCTGAATCGTACGTAAACGGCGCCGCCATATTGGTTCGGGCAGGTCTGCCCGTAAACTAATACAAGGAAATGGACTGAACTTCATAAAGTGCCTTTCTATAAAGTGCTTTAAGTTATTGCCTCTTATACACCCATTCACACACACACTAATATATCTGGGAAACAAACAGGCACCAAAAACAACGTATGTAACTTTTAAAGTGATGATTATAAATGTTTACTCCTTATGTAAGCACCAAACCAACCTATGTACAGCGACAGGTCTTAAAAAGAGACAGAAAAATAGACCAATGGATCACTCTCCACGGCAGGTAAGGTAATCTGCCTGGCAGCTGCCCTGGACTCTGACCTTGGACATTGTTCCAGTGGAATCACATGTTGAAAGATGGATTGGGGCCCTCGACGCTTTTTTCTTCCGCTATCACTCAGCCCAGATGTAAAATAAAGTTATATTTAATGAAGTCGTCGGCGGGAAAGGAACGGAGAGAACGCCGCCGGTTGTTACGTGTCGGATGGTGGAAAAGGCTGAGTGAGGCGTGACAGACACAAACACTGGAAACTGTGTTTACTGGACGTGAGCCAGCAGTGGTGGGTTTTACCGTCTGATATGATGAATGTGACTCAGTTTGCCTCATTCCAAAGTTGTTGTATAACTAAAGAGCTCTTAGATCGACAGTCTGTCTTAAAAATCATCCTTTTTTTAAAAAAGTGGTCAATGCATTTAGCCTCGACTGTCACTGTGTGTAATCTTACAAAACAAACGTGTTGTTATTTTTGGTTTGTAAAGGTCCATTGTGTGCGTGTTCACAAGATTTATTTACAGAATATGGCAGAAATTGAAACATAATCACCCCCAAAAAAAAGAAACCTTTACGTTTCGTTGACTTAACTGAGCCGCAGGTTTGGGCGTTCTTCCGAGGAGACGCTATGTTTTCTACAAGTACCCCGGGAAGGACAAACCAAACACCGGCACAGATAGGACATTCCACAGCCACCGTAGTTTTCTAATGTCGCGAGGAACGCGGCTGCAAATCACAACTCCGCTCCTAGATGCCATGAAAACCTCCACACGGTGCAGTAGAATGCAAAAACCTGTCTGATCACTCGGGCGTTTTCTGGTGCCGTCACCATCACCACCCATCACCACAGACCAGATGCCAAGTAAAATATTATCATAACAAAACATAGTTTTAGATAGATGTTAAAGTCTGTATTAGAAAGGATCATTTGGCTTCACAAAGCGGTGCCAATTTTGCTGTTAATGCTAATACTTAAATACTACGAGAGAACAACTCCCATCGCGCCTGTGAAACTGTGTGGAGTTTCACAACGTAAGCCACACAAACCCGAGAACCATCAGTTGTTCTAAAAAGGAGAACTTTTACAATCCTTGAACGCAGGTTTCAAGACGGGCCTGATGGTGACGTCCTGGGACCACCAGGAAGGCTTCAGCCCTGTTTGTGCCGTACACTCACGTCCACTTTATTAAGTTACACCTGTTAAATCTAATGCAAACCCAACACAGAGCTCTGCCGTGAATTTATATTTGGCAGTTTTTGGGTGATCAACAGTCAGAAAGGTGATAATTATTGTTTAACAGGAGGTCATCACGCTTTGTGCACCTTGTTAAAACACGTGTATGTTTCAAATGTAGATCTAAAAACACAAATCAACATCATCTGCTGCTTCCAGATTCTCCAAATGTAGCTGTTTTTCTTCTATGATCGTAACTGAACATTTGTTGTTTTGGACGGTTGTTCAGTTATAAATCATTTCAAGTGTGCATCTCGGCTTTCGACAGTTCTGATGCTCCTTTAAACCGTTGCTGAATTTTAAAAGGCTGAAACCGTTAAACAGTGATCGAGGAACCTTCGGTCGGTTTTAAATTATGGAACATTTTTTCTAATTCATCAAATCACTTTGTACACAAAATATAAGATGGTTGAACACACAGCTGCTCCTTTTTTTTTTGCCAAATAAGGGACATGGTAGAGGAAACTAATAGGGCTGGAACTAATTATTTACAAGTACATTAATCTGTCAATCTTTACAATAATTGATTCATTAAATTGTAGTGAACTTGTTTTTCCAGAACCTCAAACTTTTCAGTTTAGGTCACGGAGGATGAAGAAACAGAAAATATTCACATTCGAGAAGCTGTTCAGAAAATTGGACATTTTTTGTTTATAAAATCAAAATAGTTTAATTTTTGTTGTCAACAATCAGTTTAATCGTAGCTCTAAGATGATTTTTTTCATTCTTATGTTGGTTGGCGTGAACTTTTTTGGGACTTTTCCTGCCACAAAACAACAGAATTACAATTACAGTAAGAACAAATCCAATAAAAGACATTCCAGTGAGTTCAGCCACTCCGTATCAACACGAGCTGCATTAAATAAAAAAAACATATGACCGCTGCGTCTCAGATACACACAGCCTGTGTTTGCCAGGAGCTTTCATGAATCATTATCAGAGTAATTACGACTCCCAGCAGCAGGAGCGACAATGTGCAACCTAATGATACAAAGACAAACATGCTGACGAGGAAACACATCATGGAGGAGACCTTGTGAACTCTCCTCACACACTTAAACGCACAGAAACGCTGCAGCAGCCTGACAGACACACACTTGCGGGTCTCCTTCCCTAAAATGGCCGATAGCTCTCTTGCTGGAAGCACCAAGGCCACAGAACCACTTCGCCGTTCTCGTCTCACTTCTGTCTCCTTAACGTGGTTTTCTCTCTTGTTTTTTTTTTTCCCATCCCGATCATTCCCCATGTCTTTTAATACCTGCTGATCTGATAGCTGATGGTTAGAAGAGGAAAGAGAGAGAGAGTCATGAGGATGGACAGGGCAGACAAGGAGGCGTCTGATGAAATCAGCTTCCCTCTCCTTTTCGTTCGTGGTGTGACAGTAGATCATTCTCTCGGTTTACACACCATTAAAAAAAGTCTCATGTGGAGTTTTCCGCACGAGAAATTAATCTGTGATCTGGCTGGAAAGAACAACTGATGAAATGATGTGTTTTCCACGAGGGTAACACGTCCTCTCTTTGTCACTCGTGATAAGGCCAGGAGCAGTTAGAGAGCACTGTTACGCAAGATTAGTCCAATGACATCATCACAACTGTTGGATTATTAATTATTAACAACCAAAAAAGCTGTTGGGGGGAAACACCAACTCAAATAAACATGTCAATATATAAACGATTAATGCGGCTCATCCACTTTCCCAGGCGTCTTACTGTGTGTGTGTGTGTGTGACGAGACGGTTTCAGGACAGACGGACAGCTGATTACACACACCACACCACACACAACACCACACACACACACACACACACAACACATATTAATGGCTGCATGAATGTTGCCAATTAAGTTCAACAAATCTAAGCAGCAAAGTGGTGATAACCCCCCAACAGGAACAGGTTCACAGCTGCTTCAGGGACGCCTCCAGTTCTAGAGAGCTTCTCGATAGCTGATTAGTCTGGGAGGGGTCAGAGGTTAAGAAAGGCAGCTTGTTGGACAGATTATGATCATTAATCGTAGATAATTAACATGTGAGGCTGCTGTTTTTGTGTGGGGTTTAACTGCCTGCGAGCATCCTCTTGCAAGATCTGCAGGAAAATGAAGCTTGGAAGAAAAACTTATTGTGCAAGGAGACACCTGAATGTCTGACAACCCCAATAACTGATTCATTCTGCTTTCTTTCATATATTTAGTTGGATAGATTTTGCAACCATGGAAATTTAATTTAAAGCTTTAAAAGTTCAAAAATAAACCTGCAGCAAATCAAATCCAAACACTTACCTTCCTACCTTATATATATATATAATATAATAAATGCATTAACATAGATTATGACAGAGGTGTTTCTGCATGCAGACTGTGATTTCTAAACAGCCACTATCAGGAGCACAGAGCCGGGCCAAGTCACATGCAGCTGCGGCAACAGGTCCAGCTGTCCGCTCATAAAAACAACCGAACCCAGGGACGCGGAGGGGAATACACAACGTCCTCACCTCTTTTTTCTCCTTGTCTGCCGTCATGTTTGGGTTTTTTTTTTTTTATGAACGATGATAAAATGTTGTAAATTCCCTCCCGGTGTCTTTAAGAGTTAAGTCCAACTTTAGAAGTGAAAGCAGGTGACAGCTTTAGTCCAGGACACCGGGCTGCAGAGAGGTGGTGTTGGTGGTGTTGGTGGTGCTGGTGCTGGTTTCTTTCTGGGGCCGTACAGTCTCAGAACACTGCCGAGGATTGTACAGCCTCTCAGCCCGCAGGGGAAACAGAAAACACCCGCACAGACCGCAGCTTGGACGCCGAGCTGCTGCCGGGCTGCTCTCCTGCAGAATAAAAACTTTGTCCCCTCTGAAGCTCAAACTCTCCAAACTATTCCCGGAGTCTCGCGGACCTGTGGAGCTCAGCTGGAGCGTGAAAGCCGCTGTCCCGGATCCCGGCTCCGTGATTGGCTGGAGGCTCCGCCGGGAGCCGCCCCCTCTCCTCTCTCTGAGCGCCCCGCCACCCCCGGTGTGTCCTCGTGCTCTCCACCTGTTGACACGGTTACAACAGGTGCAGGAAGGAGATCACTGTGATGGAGGTTTTAGAAAGTTCTGCATGAATAATTAATTAATTAAATAATAGACATTATCTCGCAGGTCTGAAGCAACTTTTCTGCCATAATCATTTTTATTAGATTTTAAATCATGTTGATGTGACACTGATATATCCAATGTTATTTCAATGTTGGTTGAATGATGAAACTAACATTATTTCAGGGTGCAAACCTGATGACAAAATCATGTTATATATTATTAGTGCTGTCAAAATTAACGCGTTAATTTTGTCGATTAATTTTAAAAGAATTACGCGTTAAAAAAAATTAAACGCAATAACGCGGTTTTGTTTACTTCGGTGGCGGTCGCCATTTTGGATGTGGCAAAGTAGAGCTTTGTTTCCCAGATATATGTAGTGGTGTGTGAAGGGGTATAAGAGGCATTAACTTAAAGCCCTCACGGAGACTGCGGCGCCCTGGGGCGGCGCCCACATTGCCCATAGGCTAAAACGGCCCTGCTTGTATTAGTTTACGGGCAGATCTGCCACATCAATAGGCGGAACGTTAAACGTATTCGCAGCAACAGACCCAACCTGCTCAATGAGGCATTTATGTATATGTCTATGAGCTATTCCTAAACTAAAGGAGAGTCTATGTATATGTCTATGGCGCTATCCTAACTAAAGGAGAGTCTATGTATATGTCGATGATCTATCCAACTAAAGGAGAGTCTCTGTTATATGTCCTATTGATTATCCTAAACTAAAGGCGCAGTCTATATGTCATGGGCAATTCTATTCCTTAAACAAAGGAGAGTCTTGTATTGTCTATGATCTATCCTAAAACTAAAAGGAGAGTGATAAGTCATGATTTCCTACTAGCGAGCTGTGTTCTATGATCTTCTAACTAAAGGAAGTCTATGTCTATATGTCTATGTCTATCCTAACTAAAGGGAGCTAACTTGTCATCTAATAGATTCTATATGTCTATGATTATCCTTAACTAAAGAGAGTCTATATTGTCTATGATTCTTCCTAACTAAAGGAGTTATATGTCTGTCTATCCTAAAGGTCTATATGATCTATCTAAACTAAAGGGGAGTCTGTGTTATCTATGTCTATGATCTATCCATAACTAAGGAGATTCTATGCAGAACGATGCGATAAGGACGGACCTTTTAGGGGAACCTTTCATTTAAACAGTTGCCCGACAGTCGTTGGCACAAAACAAGGCAATTTGCACAGTTTGCAAATCCGAATTAAATTCCACAGAAGTTACGTAAGGACCTTAACATATCACCTCAAAGCAAAACACCCCAGTCTACATACACGGAGTGTGGCACGTCAGTCTAATTTCTCTCATTCTGGCTTTTTTCTATATTTGCACTGTGCCATATGTGCACCTTAAGCCAATAAAATGACATGATTTATTTCTTTATCTGTGTTTATTCTACATTAATTTGATCATTTTACCATAAATAAATATTCAATTATAAGCTTCGAGTCTTCAGAAAAATGCATTTAATTTATTGTACGTTTATTATCGACTTAATCGCGATTACAACGCGATTAATTACAGAAAGTTTTTGGGATAATTAGTTAATTTTTTTTAATCGATTGGACAGCCCCTAATATTTACATTACATACACATTACATTGCATTTAGCAGACGCTTTTATCCAAAGCGACTTACAGAGGAGGACATAAACTGAGAAAGGTGTAAAGGACACAGAGTAGTTGTTAGTTTTGTTAGGCAGGGAAGCATTCTCGAAACAGAAAGGTTTTTACAAGTTTTTTAAAGGTAAAAAGGGATGTTGCTGTTCTTGTAGCCGCTGGTAGGTCATTCCACCATTTGGGGACGACCACAGAGAAGAGTTTAGAGTGACCTCGCTTTGCGAGAGGCGAGGGTACAACTAGACGGTTTGTATGAGCGGAGCGTAGCGCCCTGGTCGGGACGTGAGCCTTTAGTAAGACGCTGAGATAGGCAGGGGCAGATCCTGAGGTGGTTTTGTAGGCTAGCGTCAGAGCTTTGTGTTTAATTCTGGAGGCAGCCAGTGCAGGTCGCTGAAGAGTGGGGTGACATGTGACCTTTTGGGTTGATTGAAAACCAGTCGCGCTGCGGCATTCTGGACCATTGGCAAAGGTTTGATCGCGCAAGCAGGTAGGCCAGCCAAGAGCGAGTTGCAGTAATCGAGGCGGGAGCTGACTGTAGCCTGAATCAGGAGCTGAGCGGCATATTGGGTCAGCGTAGTTCAGCGTTGAGAAACGTTGATTCAATGAATCAGCATTGATTCAGTGCTATCTGCAGACATATGAATAACAGACACCGCGTCTGTTATTCATATGTCTGCTCCGGGTTCGATCACCCGCGCGAAGCTGATTTCTGGTGAAACTGGATCATATTTTATGGAGGAAATGTTTTCTGGTTTTCCCTCTGATGTCCTCCGGCTGCTCCGCCTTCAACTCTCTGTGATTTACAGAGTTTATGATGGACAGTGAAGTAAACTGTAGCTGCTGTTAGCTCAGTTTGTTAACCCGGCTGGCCAGAAAGTGAGCTCAGGGCACCGAGAGGGAGTGTTAGTGTTGTTAGTGTCATGCCAGAACTGGAGCTGGGCAAGTGAGCAATGTAACCGGGCTCAGCAGCCTCTGTGGACATAATGGCAGAGGAGAAGAGAGTGAAGAGGACGTTGACGGATGAAGATCTGGGACTGACTTTTAGTGGTTGGTGAGAGCTTGGTGAAATAAAAGGCTGAAAGACAGACGCCGAGCTGGGCTGACTGCTGCTGGACTAGTCAGTGATATCAGTTGCTGCTGGTGACCTGGTTGATGTTTGGCTGCTAGTTTTCGATCATAAGTAATCAGTAATCAGAACAAATACTCGAGTACAGCTGAACATAGTTACCACAGTGGGATTACACTCTGAAACTGGAGGCGCTGTATCACAGTAAATACTCATTTCGACACAATGTGGCTTTAAATTTTTTTTAGAAATATGTGTCATGAAAGCTTTGGAAGTTTTTTTTGTCAACCTGTAACTTTCCCTCTTTGAGGAACAGGAGCGTCGTGCACAGGACGTTTTAAAGGAGTCGCCTGTCCTGTTACAAACTGTTCATGTAGCAGTGAAGAATATCAAAGTGCTGTAGCAGCAGTAGTGGGAGGAGAAGATGTGTTAGAGACAGTAGCTGACACTCGGTCAATAAGCGATGGATATGGATAGCAGATGTGTTCAGATTTAAGACTGTCTGAACACTTTTACTGCTGATAAACCTCCGGCCCGTCCTCCTCTAATGTCGACATGGTGAAACAACAAAATATATTGTGTGTCCGTGTCATCTGGAACGACTCCACCATCAGCAGGACGACATCGCTTGTCTGCAGCCTGCAGAAATTATTTGAATACATCAGTTTAATGATGTGATCGTGTTGAGGTTAAACTGAGACGTAGTTTCAGTTTCATACTCCAACCAACTGAATACCCCTGACCTCAAAACACAAACTCCCCGCAATCGTATCCTGTAAGTGAACCACTGTAAATCTTCTGAACACACTGGACCTTTAAAGTCAAACCTCCTCCCTTTGTCACCTGGACATGAACACACATCATTCTGGGACACTTCAAATGCCCGATGCTGTCAGCGTTACAGGCGTTGAATACTCGACAATCAGGCTGTAGGTATTTTTGTTTTATCTCTCTTACCGTGTGACTCACTCAGCGTATAAGGTCATCTCTCTTTCATCGTTTATCATTCATCAGCTGTCAATCAAGAGTCTTTTATTGCACGGGATATGCAAAGCAGAGTAGCACACTAAGTCTCAACTTATCTGTAGTGTGCTTTTATTAAACGATGAGATGAAAGTACCTCCTGATGACAGTTGATGGCAGTTTAGACGTGCGCGTGCATATCTTTATTTTAAATAAAGCTGCATATGTAAATGTTCCCCCTCGAGTGTTTAAGTCGATGCAGATTCAAAACGAGGGAGGCCAGTCAAAGTGCACCACATGCAGGTTTTCCTGGTAGTGGTTTGGTAGTAATTTACTGCAATTATCCACTGAGCACATGAGCTAGATTTATATGTGAGCTGCACATGAATGTCAGGTATGAAATTAAGATGTAAAACATGACTGCATTAATCTGTGTCATGTGTTTGGAAGAGAGTGTTTATTTTTGCTTCATTTTGTCTGTTTGTGTCTGCAGAGTTCACCCAAAGTTAGCACTTGCATTAAATAATGCATCATTTGCATATTTAAATGTACTGTGTGTACTTGCTGTGAGTAATCGAGTGGCGAGTTAAACGTAGAGTGGAAACATTTGAGCTCACCTGACTGATTTAATAAAAGGTAGATAGCACTGAAGCAGCTCAGCCTGCGTCACAACCATTGTTGGTTTTCAGCTTTTTTTTGTTTCACAGCAGGTCTCACCACATTTTTCAGAAAATCAGATGAAGATAACAGCTTCAGGTATTTAACGCGGTCTTCCCTTGGGCAACTAGTCAAGCATCGTAGATGGACAAGATTAACGATCGTCCTCGGCGGAGGTATGAACTCCCTGCATTCTTTCAAATCTAAAGCATGTGGTACGGTTTGGTTTGTCACTGAAACATTTCGAGATGAAGTCCCACTTTTGATGGACAAGCTGAAACATTACCTGGCGTTTTGGCATTTTATCTAGGTAACATTAGACTTTATATAACTGGTAGTTTGGCATTTTGAAGCTCTGATTTATGTTTATTACACAGAAACTACAACAAATCACAGGATATTGCTGCAATGAATCACTCTCCAGTTCCTGCCTGTCTTTGAGTCTTTTATTTCACCAAGCTCTCGCCTGGCTTCCTCTGTCAGCGTCCTCTTCGCTCTCTTCTCCTCTGTCATTTTGTCCACAGAGGCTGCTGAGCCCGGTTACATTGCCTGCTTGCCCAGCTCCGGTTCTGGCACAACACCGGCTCCGCTCCCCGTCAGCGTTCCCTGACAGGATTACCTTGAAACATCAGGGAGGATATATCTCAACATTATAATATGATATGATGATTTTTTCGCTGATATTAGCAGCCGATATTACCTCATTAATGTCACCATATTACTCTTTTTTTAACCCAAATATACTATACTACTATTACTAAATAGTTTACATGGTATTATTGAACTTCTACCTCTTTATTATCAAACTATTTCCATGTTTTCACCGAGCTGTAACACAAAGAGATACCAAGTTCCCTTGAAACACCGGCAGGAGGAGGAGAAGGGTCGGAGAAAATCACCAAACAAGGAGACCTTTCTTTCTGACATCATGATATTTAATTTGTTTCAAAAATTAAAATACACCTTCACATCCTTTAAAATACAGTACATTTGGCACGCAACGCGAAAGGAAAAAAAACAACAAATATCAACACAAATAAAAAGGGAATCCGTAAAAGAAACAAAAACCCACAGGTCCGATGACAAAATGTACATACAAAGCTTCACAAATACAGGGACTGCAAGAAAAGAAACAAAAACATGGACGTACAGTGACATTCTGCATGTGACCCGAGGAAGAGCAGGAGCATAATACTGTTTGATTGTTTAAAAATCTGCCTCATGCCACTGTGTTTGAATCTCACTTCAACTTAATCAACGAAAAAAAAAGGACTTCCTGCATGAAGCACATTTTATTTTTCCTCTCTAACAAATATCAAACTACCGGGTGGAAAATTTGGAAATAGCATTTGGCATTCAGCGTGAAAGGACTTCTGGGAGAGGACGTCCTTTTTCGGGTCGTGGTGGGACAGTTTGACTAAAAACAAGATGCAACAGGAGACACATTAAGAGAGAAGAAGAAGAAGAAAATGATGGACAGAATAAATACGGTGTTGTGGAAGTTTATTCGCAGTAAAACTGTTTAGTCTTAAATCTGCTCCGCTCTATCCAGAACGTGTTCATGAGTGTCAGCTACTGTATCTAACACATCTTCTCCCACTACGGCTGCAGCTGACGGTTTTTCTGCTGCACTAGTTTGGATCTCTGGTACCTTCTCATAGCAGGACAGGTAACTCGTTTTAAACGTTCTGCATGACACGTCTGTTCTCATACAAATTACATTCATGTGTAACTATTTAGCAGTGATGGAGGAAGCGCTCACACTGTAAAACTCCTGATACTTCAGCAGTATCATCAGGAAAATGTACTATTCAAATTAAAAGTATTAAAGCAGTACATCGTCCTCTGTGACTGTTAGATGATTGTGACTCGTGTTAATGTAAAAACAGGTTTTTACTCTTGGAGTTGTTGAGGTGGAGTTCGTTTTGAACTTCAGGCTGTAACTAATGATTATTTTCTCCATGAATCGATCGATTGTTTGGTTTGTAAAAAACCTTAAATTAGTGAGAAATGCCATCAAAACTACCCAAAGTGACACAGTCACAATGATTGTCTTGTCCGAACCTCAAAATGATTAAAAATACATTGAAAATACTGAAATAATTCAAAGTAAAAGTTAAAGGAGCCACAAAACGATCAGAAATATAGTTCTGAATCGTTTCAGATGTTTAACTCATAACAGAATATTTTATGAACTCTTGGATGTTGTAGTTGTATTTTAAAGGTGCAGTGTGTAAAGTTTATCGGCATCTAGTGGTGAAGTTGCAGATTGCAACCAACTGAATACCTCTCGCCTAATGAAGGATATGATTTTATGCTTGTTATATTCCATATCTGCGCGTATTTAAATGTTACACACTGGACCTTTATTTGTAAAGTAACTAAAGCTTTTGGATACTTGTAGTGGAGTAAAAAGTAATTTAGTAGATGTACTTAATTCCACCACTGCTGTTTATCATCAGTGTGGTACCTTCTTTTTAGACATATCACACATTCAGACTGTAGATCTGCTCCTGTTTGTTGCCTTCAGTGCGTGTGTGATATTTACGGTACATCTAGTACTTAGTTAAGATCAAATAAAGACGTTTTAATGCTGAAACCTTGCCTGAGACGGGATGACTGACCGCCCAGGATCAGATTTACAGACTGCACTTCAGTCTGGAGCCTGACACTCACGTGTAACAAGCACCTGATTTACTGATGCAGCAGCTCCGAAGTGTTTGGGACCGACTCCAAGTCTCATTCTGCGAGTGAGGAAGAGGAAGACTTTATTTAACGGATCAGAAAGCTGCTGAATGTTCGAGTTGTGTTATTTGGTCCTAATTAAAACAGAGAACATATTCATTCATTATTCATTGATAATTAGCTCTGACTCACATCTTGCTAAAATGATTCATGCAAACTCGTTAACTAAAAGTGCCTCTGATTTGTATCGCGTGACATATTTCCTTTCCAGGAACGTTCCAGGAAATGTTTAAGGTCACATAAATGCAGGACTCACACACTTTTGTCTTCACCTGTTGCTCGCGTGATGACGAAACGTCACATTACTCGCTCTAAACATTTTTATTGTTCGCTAATGACACTTACATATTAATGTAGTTACAGGGGAACCAGCACTCGCATTGACTAAATGGATTTTTATGTGTGGGTGTCCTAACACAAAGTGTACTGTCGTCTTCTTTGCACCTGAACACGTGTCTGTGGACGAGGCAGGAAAAGAAGAGAGAGGATGGAAATACAAAAACAAACAATAAACTCTTTCAGAGTATTGCACATGGAGATTTTCTTGAAGATATCTGGAGCTTTTCAGTTCACTATAAAGTCGTAAATCTGACCTGCGACATGGATCGACGCCGCTAATTTGAAGCTTATTCGACCTCCATGTCCAGGTTGCACAAAGAGGAAGAGGAAGAGGAAGAGGAGGGTCTAAAGTGTGACTGTTTCTGACCTCGCTGCATCACATGAAACCTAAAAGGTTTCTAACATGTCAGCAAGAACTAGACGATCCAGTAAAAACACGACAAACAACCAAAAAAAAGATGCTTTAAATAAAAAATTTAAAAATCTAACGTGGAGACGACACGACGAGGAAATCTCCATGTTTGTACATGCAGACACGGCAGAGCAAATACATTCAGTTTAAACACGCTCAGGCACGTGTCGCCTCTTTAACATGGAATCATGGGGGTTCGGTTTGTCATGACAGACTGTAGGTCAACACACACACACACACACACACACACACACACACACACACACAGGCGTTTGAATGATCAAATGGTCATGGAGGGATTCGACCAGAATTGACTTCACCGAAAAAACAACGTGGACGTTTTAGATTTCAGCTCATTATTTGGCTTCATTGGACATCTGCGTGGACGTCGCGTGTGAAGTTACATGGAAAACAGTTCGTTAGCGCTGTAAGAACGTCTCCCTGGAACGATGGACACTCCCAGCGGTGAGCTACGGTAGGTTTGTCAACGGTACCCTTTGGTTTTTAATGAAGAGCGGGAACATCGACGTACTGACAAGCTAAAATACGGAGAACCTCGTCTGTACTATAAGAAAAAATGCAACAAAAAAAAGGTGCAACATTTAATTTCCTGTTTGATGAATTTAAAATAAAACACTGAAATTCACCTGCATCATGATTTCATCAGGGGAAAAATAATCTTTGATTTCTCGCCTCCTCCTTTTGACATCTCTTTTTTGAAATAAAAAGACCTTTTTTCTTTTCTTTAAATACAATCATTGGTTCAATTATTTTTTTTTTTCCATTCACATACAAGTTTAGGGAAGAAAAAAACATTCTTTGAACACGGAGACAGACACAGGATACAGCACATCATGTACAGAAATGACAGTCTTACTCTTTCTAGAGGTATGCATGCATGCTCGCTTGTACGCACATTTCTCTCTCTCACACACACACACACACACACACACACACACACACTCGGCCATGACCTCGCCCATGTATTTACTTCAAAACACTCCCCTGAAAACAGAGTTTGGTGCTTCGCCTGCATCAGAACGATATGTGGACTGAGTGAAGGAGCATTGGGTAGTTTCCTCTTGACCTGCACTTCCGTGCCGCTCGAGCATATAGTTTGATGGGATATGCACAAATGGACAAACATCAAGAGCACAGAAACCATAAAGAGAAATACAGATGGTCTAGTATAATTCCTGGAGTGGTCGGAATCTGGAAAAGTTCACGAGGTCTCGTTCCAGAGGCCGTGTTTCTTTAAATACTGTGTCTTTGCTTGAAGATTTTTAGGTGTGGTGGTGGTGGTGTGTGTTAATCGTATGTAGATGTGCGTCAGTGTGTGTTTGTCTAGGCCACAGTCTCGTCTCCAAAGTAGGAGAATCCTTTAAACTCATCTTGGTTGATCTGCTTGATGATGGTGTTGTCCACCGGCGTCAGGACGGGTTCTTCACGCGTAAAGTCCTGGTCGAAGTTATTCACGTCCCTTTTGGTTTTCTGGAAGACAAAGAACAAGAGTGATCGTTTAAGGACTGAAGATCGTTACTGCTCAACAGTAAGGGCACCTCAGCGTTAATGTAGCTGTGCGGCAACTTTCGGTGGAGATGTTAAGCCGGATGCAACTTTTAGGAAAAATCGCAGCCCGACGTCACGCTGCGGCCGTCAATCGGATGCTCAGACCGGCCAAACTTCCACAGCCTGAAATGTCTCTGAAACTGAGACAGTCTAAACTCTGGCTTTGTTTGTTTCATGAACCAGTTTCTAAATCTGTGTCTGGCTGACAGTGAATGAGAGTGAGGGAGCGCAGGCATCGATAAAGACGATGTACCGTAACCGTCGGTAACCCTAATTGTGATTTCCCCAGAAGTGAGGCAGCACGTTTTAGAAGCAGCTTTCTGATCCAGAATGGTAGAAGCACATAAATCACAGGACAAATGACCAAAATTAACAAAGTCTTGCTGGCAAAGACGGTTAGCGTGAACTCACAATGCGTGGTTTGAACGGTGGCCTGATCTTCCTCTGCTCCAGCAGCGTCCAGTCGATCTCTCTGAAGAACGGATGGAGCTTAATGGCCTCCTCCAGACCCTGAGCCACCACACAGCCCAGGCGCTTGTTAGGACTCTTAGTCATGAACTGAGAAGTGACAGACAAAGAAAAAAAAGGAAAGAGACGGAGAGAAAGAAAAGGAGAGAGAGAGGATATTGATTTGTTTTTCCTGACTGAAAGATTTCAAGAGGCTTTAATGACTTGCCTTTTTTAAAATGATAAAAATGATTCACCTTTAATAACAAGATCAGGGCTGAGATTTTACATGCACGCATGTGGAGGTGAGTGTTATGACGCAAACATCAGTGTTTTTCAATTTGCTGATTGTAATTGCGGCCGGGAGATCGGTCATTATTATTTTGTTCAGCTAAAAACAGATGTTTTCATGTTTTCATGTTTCAGTGCGTCCTCTGCAGAGGATGTCAGCCCGTTTCACCTGTTTACAGCAGCAGACACTCAAAATCTCACACAGCAGAGCAAAAATAGACGAAATGACGAGCGTCCACCGGCTGTTTAGAAAGAACATTTGCAAATCAGATGGAAATAAACAGCTTCAGAGCGGCGAAGGACAACATACGTGTGTCGAAACACACACACACCTATTGTTTTCTGTGTAAACCCACACGCCTCTGCAGCGAGTACCAATGTGTCACACAGTGCACTTTGAATGTTGCATCAGTGTGACGGATGTGTGTTAACCTTCATGGAACAACGTCAGCTCAGAAGTGTTCAAACAGACCTGGCTCGCCGCACAAGACCTGAGCAGCAAGAATCTGGTCTAAGACCCGTGGATGCAGGTTTGGGAGACGACACAAGGTTCTCGGGTACCTGCATGTAAATAACAGCTGCACTGCTGGATCTCAAGCCTGAAAATGATCCACTGGTAACAGAGGATGTCGACCTCAATGGGGAATGGAGATACCGGAACAGCGGTAACACTTAAATACAAGCAACCACAACTAATATCTAATGTATTTGAGATTTCAACATCTATTAGTAAAGTTCCGAAACCCAAAGCTGTCGACCTCAAAATGAGACAAACAGCAGAAGACACACAGGAGTAAGGTCTTGCTCCAAATATTGAAGTCCAAGTTAAAAATTCTGACTTCGTTATTCATTCTTCGTTGTATTCATTCATCAATTTGTCCATGAACGCTCGTCCTTATCAGGGTCAGAGGGGGCTGAAGACGACTGCCGACATTGGGCAAGAGGTGGCGTACACTCAGTTCATCACCGGGCCGACACACAGAAACAATCATTCATGTTCGCATTCACACCTACAGAGTTACCCATCAACCTGCAGGTCTTTGGACTGTGGACAGGGAGCTGGAGAACCCAGAGAGAACCCAGGTAGACACAGAACATGCAGACTTTACAAAGAAAGGTTTGCACCACAGTGCTGCAGCTATTGATGCGATACAAAGAGGTTTCCAGGAGATCATTTCATCATCTCTGTTGGTCTTGTTAAACTACGAAAACACATCTTCCTCTTACCATCACAGAGTGATACTTCTAATATAATCTGGTAGAGTTTTCCTACCTGACCTGAACACATCAGCTGTCATCTTTGAGCCTCTGGGGGCAACAGACAATATTTAGGAGCTTCCGGCGTAGCCAGCCAATATGTGGCAAACAAATATCCGGGCCAAGACTTCCCCAGAAGTCCAATCAGTAAGCTGATACACAGGAATGACATTTCAGCTAATCTCTACAAACAGATATCTGAATCAGACGATAGCTGACGGGCTCAGAGATTGCATTTTGGCCACTTCCGCTTCTTTTCCTGCACGCAGTGTCAAACATGTTTGGTCAATACTGCTCATCCTACAAACATAAACCAGGAAACTTCTGATGCCAGAATCTGTTTATAGAGATTAACTGGATCCAAACGCTGCAGGTCCCGACAAAGCTTCAGGCTGGGATCTGATTTGGATGTTTGATACTTTGTGCAGCTCATTTGCTGCAAGAAGATGCACAATGCTGTCACTAATGGACTGAATGTTTTTGTACATCTTATAACTTATGTTTACTTCAGCACAGACTTTAGATGATGTAAAAAAAGAAGAAGAAAGATTCTCAATTACATCTAAATTAGTCTACGTGAACACAATGGAGCCACTGTAAAATGCCTCCTTTACATTTTCTTCAGGATTTTCTCGATCCTTGAGGGCTGGGTGAGTGGTGAACACGGTGCTCGGCCACCAGACTGAGCTGAGAGAGTTTACCACGTGACCCAACGTCCTCCAGACAGATGACACGTCCAATCAGAGCGCAGAGTGCCGGTCAAGTGACTGGTCAGAGTCCAAGACATTGTCCAACATAAACACACACACTTTCCCACAAGGCTTTGCAGTCAAACTGCACTAACAGCCAAGGTAAACGCAAGGCTTGTGATGGAAAAACTGGATGGACAAATAAACGAACGGACAAGTGGCATTACACACACAGACATGCGCACGCTCACACAACCAATAACACACACGAGGGGGAAAAAAAGTCATGGAATCAAACATAGAGGGAATTATCCAACGTTCTTCCTGTGGATCATCAGGAAACGCAACATGTGATACCGAGAGAAAAAAAAGAAAAAAGCTGCATCCTCACTCACATGTGACAGGGAGAAAAAGTCAAAGAGAAAAGACAGAGAGGACGGAGACAACGAGACAAAAGACAAAAGCAAAGAAACACACACTAAGAATCCTGCGTGGATCCAGATTTAGGATCTCTAACAACCTGTTAGCTCGTGTGAAATCTTTATAATAATCAAACCAAACTATATTTGTTTTCAGCAACACAACTAGCACCACACACTGAAGGGAAATGAGGCGGTGGAAGATTGTGTTGGAGATTCTGGGTGATATATGAAAAGCCTGAGGAACAGTAGATGCAATAAAGAGAGAAATCAGCTCTAAAGATACTTCAGCTCATGGAGAGTCTATTTTAAGAGTTGCACTACAGTTGGACTAGTTAAAGCTACTGAACTGTGAGACAGGTTTGCAGCTCTTTTCCTGTTCACTGTGTCAAACTGACCGCTTTGAGAATGGACACAGCCTCCTTGCTGAGCCAGACGGGGTAGAGGACGTCGTCGTGAAGGATGGACTCAAACAGGTCGTCTTCGTTATCGGCTTCAAACGGCGGCTGACCTGCCATCATCTCATACATCAGCACCCCCAGCGCCCACCAGTCCACTGACGGGCCGTAATCCAGCTCTTGAAGGATCTAACCACGCATAAAATAAGAAGAGATTTACAAAACAGATAGTCAGAGTCAAACATTTGAGCAAACTTGAACTGAATCTTAGCACGACGAAGAAGAGTATCATCAGCAAACAGTCGAACCTTCTGGACTCCAGTATGCAACTGGCCAGTTCTGTAAAACGCTTTGGGGAGCAGCTATGACTTGGGCTATCTAGGTAAAGATTTATTTAATTTATTCACTGTTATATCTTCATGAAAACCTTAGAGATCGATTTCAGTGGCAGGGCCTTTTGTTTCAACATCTATTCATCAGCACGCAAGGTAAAAAATAAATACAGTGCACACAATAACACTGGTGCAGTGTTACCGGCGTTAGTCTGCCAACCTGCAAATAAAACATGTGTCCTGGTGTATATGTGGGTTTGTGGGTGTGTCACCTCAGGTGCGATGTAATCTGGCGTCCCACAGAAGGTGGTGGTGGTGACTCCATTGAGGATCCCCTCCTTGCACATCCCGAAGTCCGCCAGCTTACAGTGACCCTCCGCGTCCAGCAGTATGTTGTCCAGCTTCAAGTCTCTGCAGGAGCAGAAGGGTCGCACACGTGAAAGGAAGGGTAAGCAAGGAAAAGTAAGACTTTTTTATCTGAACGAGCATGCTTCTCAGAAATAATCACGTATTTTAGAAAAAGGTTTTCACATCCTGAAGGGTTTTAGTAGTATATAAAGAAGGGAAACAGACCTGGGAAAAAAGAGAGAGCAAGAGAGAAAGAGAGCAATGTAAGAGATAAAAGCAGCAGTGTTGAGAGATGACAGGGTTGGTCATGAATGCAGCCGCTCTGGGCTTGATGGTTGATCGCTTCAAATATGTCAACATCTCCTCGATGTACCCAATGCAGCCATTCAGCCTGAGGTGTTTTTAAAAATACAGCCACCCTGACAGGCCGGGGGAGGAGATGAAGCATGTGTGTGTGTGTGTGTGTGTGTGTGTTTCTGAAGTCTTATGCAACTATTCTGTTTTTGCAGCTTAACAATCCTTTCTGAGAGCGGTTACATCCGATCATTGCTTGCTCTGACAGGTTAATGATTGCACTATCAAATGCTGAGCCGCTGATTATGCACTAAAACTGTGCCCAACCCTTTTGGGTAAAGTATATTTTGTATTTTTTTTTGCTCCGTGGTAAAGAAGGAGCTTAAATTATATTCTCAAATTTCCCCCTGCTTTTTAGAAAAAGGAAAATAAATATATTTTAAATTATTACCAGCTAAACAGGCGACTGTTTGACCTTAATGGAGATTTTTTTTTTTCTTTTCAATGAATGTTTTCCAGACTTCCAGGAAAAACCTGACAGCTTCAGAAACAAACAACAGGTTTATTCCACCTTTTAAATCTGCTCCGAAACATGTTTCTACTTAAATTCATCCAAAATTTCTCGACCATGTGTGTCTAAAATATGTCATCTACTCCCACATTCAGTACTACACTACGGCAGGTATCTGGATCTCGTGCAAAGTTGCCTTGAGTCTAAATAACTTGACATGTCAGATGCAGCAGAGCTTGACAGTTTGCGTCAAAGCGCGTTTTTACTTTCAGGTCCGGTGACGACTAAAGAAATACTGAACATTGTGAACTATCCTGAGTTTTAGTGTTTCTGTGCTCACTGATGGAGGCTGAACTTGTCATACGCACGTACATGAGTAAAAGCTGACTGAATATTCCACGTGCAATGTGTTTTTTTTAACCTTAGTTGTGTTTGTTGTTTTTATCTAACCGCTGCATGAAATCCACAACTTGCATCACTCTTAAAAAAGCAACCTCAGGTTTGTTTTGTTGCTTTCCTAGAAAGGCACATTGATGTCCTCATGCACTTGTTTCTTTATTTCCCACAGATGAAAAATTAAACCAGCTCCCCCGTGGCTGCACGGTTTGCATATCTCACCTCTGGGCGACTACCAGGACATTAAATCTGAATTGCACGCCTGCAGCGGGGGGGCAGAACAATAGCGTATGAATTGAACTCATTTGTGGCTGAATTGAAATGACTGCTGACGTTAATCTTTATATTACACATCACCTCGCTGCAGGAAAATTCAATATTAAGTGGCTGCAGGTGTTTGAGTCACACTAATGGAATGATATTTATTTATGTGAAGAGGTTTTGCGGGATGTAAAGCATGTCAACAGGAGCTAATAATCCACAGCGGCAAAATCGTGGGCAGTTTTGATGCTTTGACTCTCTGCACAAATCATTACTGCTTTTATTTTGCATGTTCCAGTCTTTATTTATTAATAAAATTATTTGTTGTTACTGTCTTATGAATGTTAATGAATAAACAGAGCGCTTGAATTTGAATTTAATTCTGTGCTCTGAACTGTTTTATAAAGATGAATGACCGGGAAAGTCTACGGTTATATTAGTTTTTCATTTCCAGGCGCAATTTCTCACAAATTTCAGATTAAAAAAATAAGTTTCCGGAAATCAAAACCATAACGACTCATTAACTTATCACAAAGAGTTACGGCCACAGCTGATCCCGATAAAGAACGCATACTGTCAGCGTAGAATAAGATGATTTTAACAACTTTAAATCAGCTTAGAGTGGAAATAGAAAGGGGAGGAATGTGAGAGAAAGATGATTCAACATAGTTAGAAAAGCTGACTGAGTCATGTTTCTAGGAAGAGACTCCTGGGATGGTGCTGTGTGAATATACTGACCGCAGCGGATGTTATTTTTATCTGTATTCAACACAAGTGTCACACTGTGGTCCGAAAATCAGGGACATCACCTTTATACGGTTGTTGATATTTTGGATATCACTGCAGAAATTCTGTCAATAAACAGGAGCTCCTCTGTCAGCTCACACACACACACACACACACACACACACACACACACACACACACACACACACACACACACACACACGAGGCAATCAGGCTCAATTGAGAGCACTTCCTGTGTTTCATGTTAATCTTGAGTGATTTTTCCATTACGTCCTCAGCAGCAACCCCTGTGCACTGTGACAGCTAACTTCACCCTTTCCCCGCCTCTCTCTACTCTCTCACCCCTCCATCCTCCCACCCCATGTGACTACAGGCTCCAAACACACACACACACACACACACACACTGAAATTCAAATGAAATCATCATATCTGTAATGTTTGGATGTATTTAGGTGTCATCAATCAGCCATCAGTCCAGTGTGTCAGATTTTTTGTCAGAATATGGCAGAAAAGTTTTCATTGGTGTATAATCACCTGAAAATAAGAAACACTTAAACACTTCTGCTCACTCTTGTGTCCTGTTGGTTTGTGGCTCCAGTTAGAAACCTTGCATCTGTAACACTACATGTGTGCATAATGACTCATACTGAAATGATACACTAAGCATTAACATTTAAAAGTTCTCTGATGAACTGAGCAGTTTTGAAGATGTTTTAAAGGTCCAGTGTGTCAGACTTAGGGGAATCTATTCACCAAATATAACATTCATAGTGATGTTTTCGTCTGCCACCATAGTTACTCCTTCACGCAAGGAAGGAGAGGGTGAGGCGAGGGGGTTGCACCATTGAATCCTACAAACTGGTCCTTTAAAACACACTGTCATGTAATGTGTTTGCTATAGAACTCATAAGAATTAAAGTATTTTAAAGCTTGAGTTTCATTTGAATCATTCGGGTCATTATTTCCAGCAGTTCCTCCTCCCTCCCTGCCTGAGGCCTGTCAGACACATCGGAGTTATTTATTTACGTATAAACTACAAAATATATTTACATATTTCATACATCAGTGCCGAGTAAACAAAGAAACCTTTCAGGCCAAGACTTTGGACCTGAGCATGTGTTGGCGTCATGTGGTCTGACGACTAAAGTGTTACAACTTCGGAGTGACACTGTTTGTTTTTTAAAGCCAGCGGCTCAGAAAACTAATAATGATGAATTAAGTGTCAGCATACCACAAAGGTGACGGCCTGTCAGTCTGGTATGTCTCGTCTTGTTTATGCCAGTCAAATTGCCTTCCCTTTAATATCTATAACTATTTGCAAAAGAGCCGTCGAGAGCTGACCTCTGACTTTGTGCTTGTTGTTGTTTTTAATTCCATCAGCCAGTTGGACAAAATAAATTGAAATACACCGTTGAAGGTTTCGGAGGATGTTTTGTAATGTCTCTAGGACAAAGACGTCCTCTTTGGTGTCTTCTCCTCTGTCCTTATGTCACATTGGAGGCTGCTGAGCCCGGTTACACTGCCTGCTTGGCCAGCTCCTGTTCTGGCACGACACCAACTCCGCTCATCATTAGTATTCCCCCCACATCCTGGGCCAAACCACAGCGTGGGATAATAATATTTTACTCAACAACATCAAGGTTGGGATACGGAGATGAAATGTTTTAACAGGAGAATCACACGTTGCTGACAGACAACTATAATCGAAACATGAATTATGTTTTTTAGTTGTTTGATCCAGAAAAATGCTTCCCAAAGCCCAAAGTGACGTCCTTAAACATCCTGTCCTGTCCACAAACCAAGACATTCAGTTTACTGTCATAGAGGACAAAAGAAACCGGAGAACATTCACATCTGAGGAGGTGAAATCACTCAAAATGATGAATCTATTATCAAAATGATGACTGCTGAATAATTGAATAAGATTTATAACACCGAAGCTCACATCAGAAACCAACTGTTCTTTCGGCAGCAGCCTGTGCGTGTTTATCCAGACATTTATCTGCCATCCGCCCGGTCTGAACCTACTCTGCCAACACGATCACACCCAAACAGCAACTTCTATTTGGTTTAGTACACTTCAGTGAAACTGAACAGAAGAACATGTGCTACTGTCTAAAAATGTTTTGGGTTTTTTTTGGTTCGGAGCGGGGAGACGTCGGGATGGGAGCGTCGACGATGGGCTGATGGGAGAAAAGACGAGCATCGGACGAGTGATGGAGGAGGGAGGGGTGGCTAGGAAAAGGGAGGTGGAGAGGAGGGAGAGGAGAGGAGAGGAAGAGGTGGTGGTGGCGGTGGGGGGGTGGATCGGGACATCATGTTCCCATAACACTTGTTGTTCTTCTTCCTCTGGTCAACAAAGTGGGTCAGGGACGAGAGAGCAAAAGACATAAAGACAGAAAAGAGAGAGAGAGAGGATCAGGTAGCTCAACTTCATGAATTAACATGCAATGTGTGTGTGTGTGTGTGTGTGTGTGTGTGTGTGTGTGTGTGTGTGTGCAGTCCCTGCCAACTACTGACAGAGTAATATTCGGTATCGACGCAGCGTGACTGAGAAAACAATATTGAAGAACTGAACCATTAATCATAATATTTTTGCAGTCGGCACATGCTTGAAATCTCAGCCAACGATGTCATAAGACCTTTAAAGCAACATTGTGCAACTTCTCTTCCATTAGAGAAATAAAAAATTAAACAGGTTTGAAATCCTTTTGATGCTGAGCTGACTTGTAATCAGGTGAGTGGTGTCTGTTCTCACGCTATGTACGCTCCGGGTTGTAACGCTTTACACGCACAAACAACTACTTCACCGCTTTTGGCCTCAACTCTCTGTGATTTACAGAGTTCTCTGATGGACAGTGAAGTAAACTGTAGCTGCTGTTAGCTCAGAGCACCGGGGGCATGTTAGAGTTTGTACCACCGAGAAGAAGAGGAGGTTTTCAGGCGCGGGGCACGAGGGGAAATGGGTGTCGTGCCAGAACCGGAGCTGGGCAATGTAACCAGGCTCAGCAGCCTCTATGGACATAATGGCAGAGGAGAAGAGAGTGAAGAGGACGCTGACGGAGGAAGATCTGGGACTGACTTTTAGTGGTTGGTGAGAGCTTGGTGAAATAAAAGGCTGAAAGACAGACGCCGAGCTGGGCTGACTGCTGACCTCGCTTGATGTTTTTAATTAATAAATGAATTATGCTGTTGATTGAACCATCGTTACAATTTCTTGTCGTTTAAAAAAGGCTGAGACTGATCCGAGCAGACCTCAGTCTCTGTTTTCCTAAAACACAGGCTGGGATCTGCTATTCTGGTAATAATAGACTTTTAACAGCCACCTTTCACATTTCACGTCCACATGAGGTGTGTGTGTGTTTGACTCAGAGACACACTCTGGGTGGAGTGTCGTTCTAAAAACCTGCTTATGTCGCCAAAATAAATAAAAAAACACAAAACAATAACGCTCAGAGGTTTTGGCCTTAAACTTGATGACTGATTTGAAATAAATTGTGCCAACCCATAGAAACACACACACACACATTCACACAGTTGAACTTTTATGATTATAGGCCTCCTTCATTAATAAAACCATTGTAACACAAACTGTGTGAAACAATGAGTCCGGTTCCAGCAGGCACCAGCAGGACTGGCCCAGCTCTAAGATCATGCAGCCAAAACAACTAAATAATGAGACGTGACGGCGAAAAAACGGTTGATTCATATTTGACATCCTGTTTATAAACTAATGGGAGTTTTTTTAGCGATCGTACCGTGTGTCATGCCGCACTTCATGCCACGTCTTGTTTGTATTTCATGCCGTTTATAGCATGTTATAAATGTTCTATAGCTTGTCAAGTCATTCAGTTCTTTGTTTTGGATATCTGTGCACTATACTTCATGTGTTATGTAAATGTTTTGTTGAATGACATCAACAATCAACAATCATTTTTTCCACTCACGTTATTTCACATGGGATATTTGTGTTTTTCTCACTGGTTCGACGTCAGCGGGGGCGTCGTGTTCTGACAACGCTTTGACATTTTTCCAAATTTGATTAGCTCATTAATGATTTCTCTCTCTCTCTCTTCTTTTCTCACCATAATCAGTGAAATAGTTGGTGGTGGGTAACCGTGCGGGTTGGTGGGCGTCGATTTTGGACCCAGAATTGTGCAAATAGAGACGCCATTATCCTGATTACAAGTCAGTGTGGCATCAAAATGATCGTGAGGCGTGGGAAAACTTCAATTCTACGGTCGCACCAGTGGAAAGGACTTTCTGACAGCAACATAACATGCTTGAAGTGTGCTCACTATAGTGTACACATGGATTTTAAAACACGTTTTCCGGCTGACCATGTCCACAGCAGTTCTTCGATTTGTTTCCGTGCCAGGACTTCTGGGAGCTCGCTGACCGCCGTCTACTGTTGTGTCACATTTACTTTAAGAAATAACAAAAAAAATGGAGTTTGGTTTCATTCAACCAGCTGGATAAAGGGAGATTAAACAGTTCATGTGACATTCAGTTTGACAGTCTTTGTTGGGAAAGATGTCATTGGGTTTCTTTTGTCTGAGTCAGCTGACACTGCTCATGTTTCATGTTGTCAGAGGGCCAAATCTAAACCCTCAGTAAACTCTCTACCCTGTAAGACTGATTAAGACTTGTCAAGGACTGGATGTCAAACAGAAGGCCTAATGAAAGCAAGTGAGCAAAAATGTGCTTTACCTCAAAGAAGTCCTATTATTAACAAAACACAACAGAAATATATGATGTATACGTGAGAGCTGGAGCATACAGGTCTAAACAGGTACTGTATGCCCTCAGCTAGGATCTACAGAAGCAGCATATCCTAAGGGTGCACGCAGAACGCGTCTTTGTGTGGGACTGACAGCAAATTCAGCATATTTGACCTGCGAGGGCAATCTGATAAGTGTGGGTGAAGTAATTTAGCCACGTATGCAAGGACCCGGCCACCGGGGAGCGCTCTCTACGTGAGTGGAAGTATTTAAAACGGGATCCTAAAGGCAAGTGGTGGCCAGTGAAGATAACTTCTACGACGCTTCATTTTAAGACAAATATCCTGCATTTATTTATGAATTTAAATGTTTTTGATTTTTCTTTTTTCATCTCGAGCACCCCCCTAGCGGCATCTCCACACTTTTTATTGGTTTAAACCGATACGTTTGAACTAAAAATGACAAAGAAAATCATTAAATTGTGCATATGGACAATGGACTTCAATATAATGAGCCACATATTTGATTACAGGTAATGATTGTCATTTTACATGATTTTGTATGTAATTTAAGAGAGCAGAAAATACTGTACAAACAATATGTCATTATTGGAGTAGTACTTAAAATAACAAAATACTTTTGTTGAGTTGAGTTTTGTATCTTAAAAAAAAACCTTTTTTAATATACTGCGAGAGGAGATCGAGGCCGGACGAGCATTTCAAGTTCAGCATTTGAAACTACAAATCTTAGTTTACTAATACTGCACAAATGGAAAAAACAAGATCTGCTGCTCCAGGATTGATCAAATATTACCCTTAAATTGTGCAGGCAAAGGAAAGAGCTGCTTTGTTTTGCATGAATCTTGAGCAGCAACTAGAAGCTGTAAAAAAGCCCCAAAAGAAAGATCCTAATGAGATAAAACAAAATGAAACTTTATTAAACTCAAATTAATTCATAATAAGTTTGTAAGTTTAACTGTTGAAGAATTCATAGTTCTCTCTGTGATTCATTTCCATCTCCGGTTCTGCCTGACGTGTTTTTCTTCATGTTTGCACTCATTGGAAGCCGACATGCATTATGTGTGTAACATAAACTGAAAATAGGTTTAAAGAAAATTCAAGTGTAACTAAAGAATATGCAGCGTGAAAGAAGAATTTCATCTGTCATCTGTTCAACTGACCTTTAATTTCTGACATGAAACACAACAACACACTGTTCATGTTGGATCACTTCCCCGCCTGTTTCCTCGATCTGTGTTTTGTTTTTGTATATTCATGACTGTTAAGGGCAGGTACGCAGACAGTGAACAGTCACTGCAGTATCTCGCATCAATGTGTTATTGTTATGCAACGTATAATTTCAACACAGGCTTTTTTTTTTTCTTCTAGTTGAACAAACATGTCTTGTTTTGGAGCAACAAAGACGTCTGAATAAAGTTGTCTTCACTGTAATATAACTGTCAATGGACTCAATGGAATTAATCCAACCGGTTAATGTGATGATTTACAGGCTTCACTTTATAAAATACACCTGCATCAGAAGTGAAGCCTTTATGAAGCAGGTCGAAGGTGAGTTTTGATAATCACCAACCTCTTTTATTATTGTCAGTTCTCATAGAAATCTTCACAGTTTAACACCCCCAGTGTAATCCATTACATTGCTTATGATCAAAAACCAGCTTTGCAAACAGCCGAACATCAACCAGGTCCCCAGCAGCAGCTGATATCACTGACTAGTCCAGCAGCAGTCAGCCCAGCTCGGCGTCTGTCTTTCAGCCTTTTATTTCACCAAGCTCTCACCAACCACTAAAAGTCAGTCCCACATTTACTCTTGTCTGGTGCTCACTCTCTCCTCTTCTCTTCTTAGCTTCCTCCGTCAACGTCCTCTTCGCTGTCTTTTACTCTGTAATCATGTCCATAGAGGCTGCTGAGCCTTCCCAGCTCCTGTTCTGGCAAGACACTGGCTCCACTTCTCATCAGCATTCCTAAAAACTTTCTCTTCTTCTTCCCGGTGGTCCAAAACACCTGTGGTACAAAGACTAACACTCCTCCGGTGCTCTGAGCTCACAGCCCGGCTAACAGACTGGGCTAACATTACCTAACAGCAGCTACAGTTCACTTTAAACAGGCTGGTATTTCTGGTTCCTCGTGAAGGTAGCAACGTTCGATCATCTACTTGCGCACATCCCCAGATTTAAGTGATCTAAACAATCCACAGCTCATTCACTGATTCGACACACGCTTCGAAATCTTTAGACATATTTATTAATCAAGAAATTACTTATTTTTAAATTACTCTGTGAGCAGAAATGGTTATGGGCTTCGGGAATGTTATTGAAAAAATGCTGAAGTATAAATGTGTGTGCTTGCCTGGGAGGTGAGAAGATAAAACAGGAAACAACGTACTATAAACAAAATCACACACACACACACACACACACAGATGGTACGGCACACGCACATCGCATGACGAGAGAATCAAACCTCAGATTCACGGAGAGAAAACACCGGAAGGAAGAACTCACTTTTCTTCCATCGCAGTTATTTGTGGGAGCAAACAGCCTGAACCTGCGCCGAGCCCGCGTCCATCACAATGGTGTTATGATTCGAGCGAGCGATTTGCTTTTGTGGGAGCAGCTGTGTGTTTGCTATTGGTTGACAATGATATTATGACTGAGGAGGACACACAGACAGATAATAGGGCCTGAAGTGGAAGGACGGTGAGGTAATCTTCACCTAACACAGAGCGTTTCCAGGGTCAACGAGTTCCAGTTTCATAACCAAAGAAAATATTTAATCAGATCTGAAAAGAACATTCAGGTTTTCATAATGACCCAACACAAGGACCCTCCATGTACGCCCAACAACAAACACCGCATTGTGTTCGTATTAGCCTCACAGTTTGACTGTGTGAGTCACTATTCGTACTATCATGCAAAAAGATGATGACTCCATGCATGCATCCGTAGGCGCACTGGTAGATGCTGTTCACACTCATGATCATGTAGGTTTTGATCGATCCGATCGTTACCTGACGACATTCAGAAAAAATATGCAGGAAATTTGGATTAATGCTTTCGAGTCGCGGATCACACTCAGTTAGTTTACTAGCAGATCTTGACCTCTCCGGTTTGGCAACAGCTGCATAGTGTCGGCATGCAGCAGATTCCCTCCCAGTCAAGATGGATGAGAACATATCAGGTGTGAAAACTTAAAACTGCACATGTTCCGGTTCAAGCTGAGACCAAACGTTTCTCTGGATGTCACGACAAAGATCAGAATGCGTCCTGCAACAGACTCAGTAAGACCAGATCTGCCATGAATCACCTCATGGAGGCACTGGCGTCCAAAACACAACATACACCAGTATGTTACACAGTTATTACTTTCATGGCAATCAATAAAACAGTTATGCAGATATTTAACTCAAAAAAACAAATGTGGGAGTGTCAGTTAGCTCAGTCCTTCCGCCCCATGTACAAAGGCTGAGTCCTTGCTGCAGCAGCCCAGGGTTCGAATCCGACCTGTGGCCCTTTGCTGCATTCATTCCCCATCTCTCTCTCTCTGTCCACACATTCCTGTCACTCTTCAAGCTGCCTCTGTCCGATAGAAGTTTGAAAAGGCCCAATATTTGCAAAGATATTTCAGTCTGGGCTAAAGTGATACAGACAGAAAAACTAGGTAAACATGACAACAGCATTCAGGATGTTTATTATTGTTGAGGGCTGCTGAAGTGATGGAAAAACATGCAGCACAAACTGTACCAAGCTCAAGGTTATCGCCACAGAAATAATCCTATAAAGTTACAAAACCGTTACACTCTCTCTGCAGCCTGGTAGCAAATGTCCTGTACCTGTCAAAAGCCCGGAGATTTTAGTGTGGTATTTATTTTAAATCATGCAAAGTTCAAGAGTTATTTGGTGCATGCATCTCCTGCACAGATCACACAGGAGTTTAATCCGTGTTCTGGTTGGAGAGTTTATGACATAATGACTCAGCAGGCTAACCCATGCATCCAAACCGTCAAACCAAACTGAAAGGCTGTCGGGAGAGTTTAAGCTCGAGCAGCACAACTACAGAGCTCACACATCATGTGGTCAGCCGCTCTGTGAAGTCTGACTGCACATGACTGACAGGACAAACAAGGCTGCTGATCGTTGTCGGTCACCAGAAAACCCACAAGAAGCAGCGAGAGCCTCTCATTCAGGATGTGATGCTGTTTCTCAGCTGGACCATTTATGTCATCGGTTCACAATACATCTTTTTTATTAACCGTGGGAGTTTCACTTCATGTTTCTTTCTTTGTTCCAGGAATCCTCTGGTTCTTTACCTGTATATGACTCCGTGCTGGTGCAGGAACATCAGGGCGGACGTGACCTCGGCCGCGTAAAAACGAGATCGCGCCTCGTCGAACTTCCTGGATCGTTGGATCTGAAACATCAGGTCACCTCCGTTAACGTACTCCATCACGAAGAACAGCCGGTCCTGGAGAGAGAGCGGGGACGACAGAGTCACTCACTTTGTGTTTATACACTTTGATACCAACAGCAGCAAAAACATTAAATAAATATTAGACACGTGTTGGAAGAAATCAGCAGCTGAAATTTGAGTTTGACCGAGGTTTGCTCAACTTTGATTGGTGCACAGAGGGAAATCATGAAGAGGAGCTGTTTCTATCTCACAATCCCAGAATTTGGACTCGTGTTGATAAGTGGTTATTTATGAATGTGTTGTTTATTGTACGTTACTGTTACAAATATCTTTAGGCTAAGATAAACTGCGGCATTTCCCCTGAAACATTTCATATCAGAGGTGAAACAATCTCCATTTGATCTCATCACAACGGGTTCATCTGAATTTCTAAAACGACATTTGACCAAAATGCGTCCAAAAAGATGTTGAGCTCTTTAAACACTCATGAGAGTATCTTTCAGGTTTTGAATGTTAAATACATCAATACAGTTTTCATACACAGACGCATGAAGGCAAACTCAATTTAAAAGTTGTTTATCAAGCAGGCCGAGACTCTTCAGTTTAACAAATCTAACATGTTTCACAGACTTCCTTTAATATATATATACACACATACATAACACATGGTAATGTGACTAACACTGATTGTCTCCGCTCCCATAGGACTCCTTCCTGTGACACATACACTCTGAAGTCACACAGCGTGCCGCGCCCTCCCAGCTGAAAATGCGCTCCGGGGAAATGGCCCCTTCCCGAATTCCAGCTCCCTTTCTTCATATAGGAAATAAGTGAGCGAGAGAGAGTGGTGTGTGTGTGTGTGTGTGTGTGTGTGTGTGTGTGTGTGTGTGTGTCTTGGCGGTGTTGTGATATAAACAGCTCCGTATATAAGAAACAAGGACCAGTCCCTTTGATCCATTGTGTGAGCCCCACAGCGTTCACACTGTTAGCAGTTAAAGTGACACAAATGTGTGTGTGTGTGTGTGTGTGTGTATATATATATATATATATATATATATATATACACATATATATATATACACATATATATATACACATATATACACACACACACACACATATACACACCACAGAAGGTGGAACAACAGGGTTCTGTGGGACTTCAGCTTCCAGACTGACAAACAGGTCCTGGCTAACCAACCAGACATAGTGGTGGTGGACAAAGAGCAGAGGAGGGTAGTGCTGATAGATGTGGTGATCCCAACAACATCAGGAAGAAGGAACATGAGAAACTTGAGAAGTATCAAGGGTTGAAAGAGCAGCAGGAACGGATGTGGAAGGTCAAGGGTAGCGTGGTCCCCGTGGTAGTGGGGGCACTTGGGGCAGTAACCCCCAAACTGAGAGAGCGGCTCCAGCAAATCCCAGGAACAACATCTGAAGCTTCAGTCCAGAAGAGTGCAGTCCTAGGAACATTGAAGATACTGCGCAGAACCCTCAAACTCCCAGGCCTCTGGTAGAGGACCCGAGCTTGAGGATGACACAGATACCACCCCGCCGGGGTGAGAAGGAGATTTATTTTTATGTTTGTATGGATGTCACACTGTGCTCACAGATCTGAAACCTCGGTGTGTTTTACAGCCCTTTTAAGGAAGCCCCCTTGTCGTGAGGTGTATAGGAGGTTTTGTAGACCTTCACAAAGAGAGTGGACCTCGCATACAGGAAGTGCGGAAGCTGAGAATGTGTAGGTGTAACCATGAACGCTTCGGTTTCCCGTCAGACGGCGAGGTGAGGCCGTGAAAATACACTAAATATAGCACACACTTACACTGATACTTTTTTTTTTGGGTGGGTCTGAAATATGTTTTGTTGCTGCCTCCATCCACGGCAGTATCAGATTGTGCCGGGCGCCGTTTACTGTAGGTAAGACCATGGAGCTCCATATATCCATTTACCTCAGTTTTCCGTGTAAGCATCGTATTATACTCACTAAACCAAAAGCTGAGTCACAGTATCTAACTTCCCATTTTCTTCATAAATGAAAGAAAAGCTGGGTGAACTAGTCACCTTTCTGATTAAGGGTTCATGTTTCTTCACGCTGCCCCTGACGGGAAAATTTCCCTGTGAATTCTTCACTTTCTTCCTGCTATTCTCTGAAGAAAACAATGTAAACGTAGGTAGCTATGGGAATGGTAAACCACAGGATCCGCTGAGTCGTAACCCTGATTTCCTGTTGTCTCGTCTGAAGACGTCATTTATAAGCAGCTTTGCAATTTTATCACCAAACCATGTAGCTGATGTGTCATTTGATGCTTGTTACTGGACTCTGCGGCGCCTTCAGACAGATTGAGAAGTAGCAGAAGCCGGAGTGAAGGTACAAAAACGAGCCTGAAACCACGACGATGCCAGTCAGCACACCGCAGACGACCGGGCTTCCATGAGAAACTATGAGTTGTGTGTTTTGATGTCAGACGCCATCACTGCTTTGTTGCCTGTTGGGCAATGAATCATAAAGTTCTCCTTAAGAGTGATGGCAAAGTGGAGAGAGGGGGATGACATGCAGCAAAGCACCAGGGGGTTGGAGTCAAACCTGGGCAGCCGTGGTAAGGACTGACCTTTGAACCTGGTGAGCTACCAGGTTGGAAACATACTGATCACTGACTGTATATGTACAAAGATGGACAACACAACCTCGATATTAAAGCTTCAAAAGCGATCACTACTATATAGTGGTACTGATATTTTAATTTATACGGTTGGAGGAAGTGGAGGCGCATCATATATCTCATGTATGCAGAGGATACAGATCAGTGTGAGGAACTTTCAATGGATGTTTTGTTTTTGTTTTTTGCAGTGACTTTGGACATTGCAAACTTTTCAGGACAACTACAGATACAGCAGTTCAGGATATCTGCCGACACAACTCATTTAAACGAAGATAACACGACTTTGCTATAAGCTGAATCAGTGACTTTTTAGATGTAACTGATGGTGCGTTCAAAGCAGGGGTGTCAAACATACAACACTGCATGAGCACCGCACACAACACTGTCGGCTACTGCTGATGCACAAGCCGCCGGTGGAAAATGTCTCGGTGAAAAAGAGGAAAGGCGGACACAGATCTTCTTTCTTCTTGTGCTCGGTGTGCTCTCAGCGCCTTTCAGTGCTTCATGAATATAATATTTAACGTCAAAGCCATGTTATGACGGTGTGTTTGTGAAGAGATGCTGCAGAAATCACGCGTCCAGACAAGCGACAGGTTTTTGTTGACATCAGCCTGACGAGAAACAAATTTGAGGACGAGATTTGATGCACGGATATTGCAGATGTTGGAGAGCTGGACCGGCTCTGAGCATGGACGCTTCATTAAATGTACTTTTATTCATTAGTTGTTATTTATATGTTACCATGAAATGCTTTTTTTTAACCGGTCCACTTGAGATCAAATTAGACTTTTGATGGACTTGTCCCTTTAAGCGTCCCTGTCTGTTTTGGTTTTTCCAGAAACGCTTTTCACTGATTAGTTTGACCCGGATTCATCAAAGTTAATCCAGCTGTTCACGCACGGCAGCTGGAACTCGATCCGACTCTATTCACGCTCACATGTTTTTTAAAGCTGACCTCACACTCTCTCCAGTATCAGTTAAAGGGGCCTCAGGAACAGGTCTTACATAAGTGGCCGGTGGTCCGACCTCAGCCTCTCTCGCTCTCTCTCTGCTCCTTTAAACAGGATGTCCAAATAGTTTGTTTAAATGTACCCAGAGTCCCGGCTGGTCCCACCCAATCAAACATGAATAAACATTTCCTGAGTGTAATTACAAATGTACAGATAGAGACACACAAACACACACACACACACACACACATTCAATCCATACACCCCGCACACACACACCCCCGGATGATCTCCAGCCCAACACAGACAATAACGTCTAGATGATTATCTGACCATTGTGTGTGTGTGTGTGTGTGTGTGTGTGTGTGTGTGTGTGTGTGTGTGATTAAACTCTCTGTGTAATGTATGTAGAACAAGTCCTAACTCGCCCGAACGCATTAACACACACTTTCTCTTTCTCTCTCTCTCTTTCTCACACACACACACACACACACACACACACACACACACACACACACACACACAAACACAAACAATAAAAGCACAACAGAGACGTATCTGAATTTGTCAAGTGGAAAAGGGGAACGGGTTTCCTTCCTTAAGAAAATAAAAGTAACAATACCAAAAGAAGAATTTACTGCAGAGTGTGTGTGTGTGTGTGTGTGTGTGTGTGTGTGTGTGTACGGAGGAGAATTTATGTTCCTCGTATATTTTCTACTTCAACGTCAAGAAAAGAGGAAAAACAGGGAGGAACGACAGAATGATGAAGACAAGGAAACACTGTCAAGTCTAAAAGAGGAAGGAAAGAGGGAGAAGGTAACAAAGAAAGAAAGAAAAGAAAAGAAAAGAAAAGAAAAGAAAGAAAGAAAGAAAGAAAGAAAGAAAGAAAGAAAGAAAGAAAGAAAGAAAGAGAGAAAGAAAGAAAGAAAGAAAATTAGAGAGGAATGACAGAACAGGAAACACTTTGTCAAGTCAAAAAGGGCAGGAAGGGAGGGAAGGTAACAAGGAAAGGATGAAGGAAAAACAAGATGAAAAAAGATGAACACAAAGGTAATATAGAAAGAAAAAAAAAGAAAAAGTGTAAATGGACAATGTAACAAGGAAATGAGTAAGAACAATATAAAACAAAACAAACAAAGAAGGAAAGAGACAAAGGAAAAAATGAAACAAAGATGAAAAGACAAAAAAAAAACAAAGAAAGGTGGAAAGAAAAACTTTGTCGAGTCAAAGTACTGAGGAAGGAATGAAGGAAAAGCAAGATGGGAATGAGAATGGGAAGAAAGAAAGAAAGAAAGAAAGAAAGAAAGAAAGAAAGAAAGAAAGAAAGAAAGAAAGAAAGAAAGAAAGAAAGAAAGAAACCAAACAGCTGCAGCGGTTCACACTTTGTTCTTTATATTATTTTCTAATGGTCCTCCTCTCTCTGTAGCTCATGACGCTCTCAGGTCTGCCCTGAACATGAGTCTGCATTAGATTAGATCAACGTTACATAAACGTACTCGAGTAAACAAAGTCCTTTTCACATTAAACCTTTTGTTGCTATATGAACTGAACGCCTGAACGCAACAAAGTTTCCTGATGAGTTAAAAGAGAGTTGAAAAAGAAAAGATAAGAAAAGAGGGAGAGCAGGAGGAAGGACGGAAAGATGGAGAAGGAAATAAGAGAAGAGCAAAGAAAGATATTAGTTGCATTGTAGTTATATCATTGTGTAGTTATGCCGTCCTTCTGTATCTATCCGTTAGATTACATAATGGAGACATAAATGTACTCGAGTAAACAAAGTAATTTTCTCGTCTGCAGTTATGCAACATAAAACCTGTAAGAACAAATATCTGGAACTTCGGTCAATCCGCTCGTCAAAACTGGGAACAAAAAAAAAACAAAAAACAACAAACGGGGTTTGAACTTTTGTCCGTGTACCAAAACAAAAAAAGTGAATTGCTGCCCTATTTTTCTCGGAACATTATGAGCCATTACCGTTTGGCTGCTAGTCATTACCACACAGAGCCGTCCCAGTAAAGATGCACTCAGCGATTTCATTCAGCAGAACCTGGAGCCGGAGTTTGACTCGCACTGTTCACGCTGTCTGATCTCGGTGGAAGCCTCGTCACACACACTGACGACAACAAACGTTCAAGATGTGTGAATCATCCTTTTATGTCATTGGTGTCCTTGGTGGACTTTGCCTTTAAGAGGAGGAGGACGGGATTTTTTTTTTCCTTTCACTGATTATGGCAGCAGGAAATGATTGTAATTGGTGGACGGAGTGTATTGTGTGTGTGGCCCTGGACCCAGATCAAGAATGTTTGTCCTAAAAAAAACAACAAAAAAAACCTCCTGCAGTTAAATCAAGCTGAGCAGCCGCTCACTGTCCGACAGATACGAAGCCTGTCGTTTAAAAAAATATGAAACACTTCCAAAATAAAAGAACAGGGACTCAGTCCTGTTTATTAGAGAAGTTTGGACCTTCTGAGCTTCCATCTATGTCGAGAGTCAGTGCACTAAGTCACACAGCAGCAACTATTTCACTGATTCTGGTGAAACTGGATCATATTTTATGGAGGAAATGTTTTCTGGTTTTCCCTCTGATGTCCTCCGGCTGCTCCGCCTCAACTCTCTGTGATTTACAGAGTTTATGACGGACAGTGAAGTAAACTGTAGCTGCCGTTAGCTCAGTTTGTTAGCCGAGCTCAGAGCACTGGAGGAGTGTTGAGTTCAGTTTCACTTTTATTTATTTTATTTCAACTAAAATGAGCTCTACTTACGACCCAGAGGAATTCATGATGGATTGAAGGGACGACGAACAGACGTCAGCAGTTCTCATTTACCATAAGTGGGTTTACACTCAGGTCCTTAATGCTGGGAAAAAGTCACACTTCCTAATGCTGATGCTTATTTTTTAAAGTTTTTATTATTGAAGATATAAACGTTGAAAAAGATCTCACAGGATATTTGAAGACCTGAATACAGGATTTATTCACAGAGCCTTCACTCTCTGCTAAACAATGCAAAGAAAACACTGAATCTGTCAACAACAAAAAAAGAAGCACGTTAAGTGTGTATGTTGTTTAAAATAAAATAAATGCAGAATTGTATCAAACGGCCCTAAAAATATCAAGAAAACTCATTTCTGATGAAATATTCACAGGAAATAATCTCAAAAGTTGATCGTTGGACAAAAACCTCCTGCAGTTATCGTGTTCACCGACTGGAAGTGTTCAGTTTATCAGTCGTTATATTCTGTTCTTGTTCTGCATTGAATAAAATATTAAATATCCATGAAATAGTCATAAAGTTTCACACTCAGATAAAAACAACAGAGGATAAACATATTTCACCGTATATTAAATATTATTAATAACTTTGATGGATGCAGGTAACTTAACTTCATGTTTTCACTGCATAAGAACGCGTTGGTTATTCTCTGCTGTGCTAAATATTCTGCCTCTATTTTTCAGCCATGTACCGTGGACGTTGCGTATTTTTCTCCATCCCAGCTACAAAGCTGTGATTGGCTCAGTGGTTTGAACAGATCTGAGATCAGGCCATGTGTGTGAACAAGAACACAGATGGACAGGCATGGAAATAACATTTATACTTAAAGTATACATTCTACGGGTGTTTGCTGATCTGTAATCTGTACAGTGGTTAGGTTTAGGTAAGTAAACATCATCAGGGGGTGAGGGTTAGTGTGTGTGTGTGTGTGTGTGTGTGTGTGTGTGTGTGTGTGTGTGTGTGCACTGCATCCCAAGAACAGCAAACATACGTACATCCACTAATGACTGTAGTTTTAAAAAGAACAACTCTCCACTGCTCGGGACTGACAGATATTTGGCTGGACAACCTGTGTGTGCCTACACTGTGTGTGTGTGTGTGTGTGTGTGTGTGTGTGTGTGTGTGTGTGTGTGTGTGTGTGTGTGTGTGTGTGTGTTCATTGTTCTTGCATGCTGCTTTTCGCCCTCACTGTCTTCCTTCACGATGTTTGACAGGAGTAAAATGCGTGCTGTGGGCTGCTGGTTCTCCCACAGAATATCTCCTTACGTCTCATTCCCGTAAAAAAAAACAACAAAAAAACAAATGAACAGGATTCATTGAAAAGAAAAGAAGAATACCTGAGTAAGTGAGTCGTTTGTCTTGATTAGTTTCATGAGAAACAGACTTCCAGGAAAAGTCGGGCCCTTATAAAGCCATGATCGTGTTTGCGTAGCACAGAGGAGGTAGAGGGTATGTCCGAGGTTTCTACGTCTCTTAGCAACGGAGAAACGCTGTTTCCTGACAAAACAGCTTTCAGCGCGACAGGTGGAGGTTTGGACGGACGGTGGAGGAGATGAATAAAATGAAAAAGAAAGGTGGAGGAGAGCGTCTGTCGTTCAGCCTTTTATTTCACCAACCACTAAAAGTCAGTCCCACATTTACTCTTGTCCGGCGGCTTCTTGCTCGCTCACTCTCTCCTTCTTAGCTTCCTCTGTCAACGTCCTCTTCCCTCTCTTTGCCTCTGCCATTATGTCCATAAAGGCTGCTGAGTCCGGCTCCTGTTCTGGCACAACATTGGCTCCTCTCCCTGTTAGCATTCCCCACACACCCCCAAGCCTGAAAACCTCCTCCATTTCTTCTCCGTGGTCCAAACCTCCTGTGGTACAAACACTAACACTCCGCCCTGGGGCTCTGAGCTCACAGCCCGGCTAACAAACTGAGCTAACAGCAGCTACAGCTGTCAGCAGTTTACTTCACTGTCCGTCATAAACTCTGTAAATCACAGAGAGTTGAGGCGGAGCAGCCCGGAGGACATCAGAGGGAAAACCAGAAAACATTTCCTCCATAAAATATGATCCAGTTTCACCAGAATCAGTGAAATAGTTGCTGCTGTGTGACTTAGTGTCGTGAAGCGTTACGTAAATCTGTTCTTTTATGGTGCACACAGTTGCTTTAGGCACAATTCACTTGCATGTTTTCAAACCTTTACACGTGTTGCTCTTACTGAGATTCCAGTTTGACACATCCAACTTCAAGTTCAACGAGTTCGACCCTTCACACCTCAGTTCTGTTTACCGTTTGTTTTCCTGACATGTGACCTTTTTGTGGTCACGTCCACTCTCCCTTCTGGGCCTCGGCAGCAAAGATGAAAGTGAAAAAAAAAAACAACCTGTTACAGTGAAGGTTAATGGGGTTAATGGTCGGGTGGTCACGATCTTTCTCTAACCCTTTAAATATGATCTGAACCCTAAAACCAGAAGCAAGCAGGACAATGAGCAAGATGTTCTTTCTTTCAAAAGGTACTTCCATTTTGAGGGTAGTACAAGTACATGAACATACACAAATGATGGCCATTACTGCAGCTCACACCCAAAGTATAAAATACAAAACGCACAATGAAGATTCTCAGCAGCTCGTTGGGAGTTTTCAGGGTTTCATGTCACTTAATTTTTCACCGGGAGAGCTGATCTCTCCGGCTTTGTCTCAACAAGAAACATCTTGTTTTAACATCACAACTCTAAAGCTGAGACCGGATTTGGATATTGTAATGTCAACAAGAAGATTGTCTTTGTCTGTTGTGATAGCTACAAGATCACAGGCAAAGACATGCAATCATCAGACAAGGGAGAGAGGTAAAAGGTACGGCAGCCAAGATGTGACAATCCAGTGAATCGGACAACTTGTGAAGATGAAATCCTAAATGTTGACTCGCATCAGAGACTTCAGTTGTATTTTGGACTTGCTAATGTGTTCAAGTGTCAAACTGTCTCTCTTCTTAATGACTGCAAGCTGGTAACCTGCCAGAGTTACCATCAAAGAGTCGAGGAGCGGGGAGAACACAGCTTAACCCGAACACCTGGCCTCAGGTCAAAATGCTGACAAGTGAAGTACGTGTCACTGAGCGAGATCATCCGGGGTTAAAATGAATATTTGCCCGACAAAGCTACAGCAGAGTAAATCAAACACCAGCAAGTCATTCTGGCATCGGCGTGAGGGAAAAGGATTTCAGAATAATTTGTTTTGTTCCCCTTCAATCCATCATGAATTCCTCTGGATCGAACTTGACGCGTGTTTTGTGGATCATCTCCAGCTCGTAAGTAGAGCTCGTTTATTTTAAAAGGGAACTTTTGAAAATGATCTTTGGAAACAAAGAGTTGGCAGCGCACAGAGAGACAAAAACTCCCCTTACGTAACGTGGAATGAAAGATTTATGTGATAAATGAGACACGACATGAAACAGAACTCCCCCCGGTGCTCTGAGCTCACAGTCCCAGCAGCCCGGCTAACAAACTGAGCTAACGGCAGCTACAGTTTACTTCACTGTCCGTCAGGAAACTCTGTAAATCACAGAGAGTTGAGGCGGAGCAGCCGGAGGACATCAGAGGGAAAACCAGAAAACATTTCCTCCATAAAATATGATGCCGTAGAGGGTGCCGTAAAGCGTTACGTACTTCTCCCGACCCGGAGCCCAAAGTTACAAAGTGTGAGAACAGACGTACGAATGTACGAGCTAACAGACATTATTTAATTAATTGTCGAAATGTTACACTGCCGCTTTAAGCACGATTTAATGACACTTTTATTTTATACCATTACATAACTCACTTTCACTTTTACTCTTACTGTAAAGACGGGTGTGTCCGAGTTCAACGAGTTCAAGCTTACACAACTCAGCGACGTTAACAGTTTGACTTAAAGCATTACGTACTTCTCGAGGGTGATCGTACTCTGAGCCCAAAGTCACACAGTGCAGAAATACGGCAGCATAATGTTATTTAATGCTAAAACAGTTACACAATGTTGCTTTAAACAGCTGAGAGTTGGAAAATAACTTCATAATAATCATAAAGTATGGGCTATAGTTTCATTATCATAATATAAAATACTAATTTTTGGCCCTGATACATATCATGCATCCTTAGTTGACAATAAAAACTATTTCTGCATTGTAACAAAGCGTCACAGCGTTACTGTCGGTCTGGAACGAGCTTCATCCAGTTCTGCTTTCAGTCTGTGTGACCGCACTGACCCTGAGCGTCACCGCCTGCGTCCATCCGTCCGTCCGTCCGTCCATCAGACACTCTCTGTCCTCAGCATTAGAGAACATTAATGTACCTGCTCTGTTTCTGGCTGCTGCGCTGCCCTTTGATGTTGAACAATTACAGCTCATTAAAAAACACTCAGGCTTCAGCCGCGTCCTGTTCTTACTTAACTCACCTCTCACCAAACCTCCTCCCTCTCTCTCTCTCTCTCTCTCCTCATCGCCTTTTATCATCATCCCTTCACTCTGTTCAAAGACCAGCAGCCTGTTTCTAATCACAGATATTGACGATCTGCAGCCTGAAACCAGCTTTGTGTTTTTTTAATCCTCTCTCTCTCTATTTCCTCGTTCACTTCTTCCCTGCCTCGACTTCCCCGCTCTGCCTCTGTGCGAGTGAGGCCCAGCGCTACTGTTGTATAATGTTATTTACATTTCTCGGCGGTAATTAGGCTGATAGGGGAACGGCTGCGATCCCACAGTCGATTAAGAAGGACGCGAGGGAGGGAGGGGGAGGAACAAGGAGGGAGGGAGGGTGTAGGTAGGACATAGGTCACACAAAACAGACCGTTTAAGTATAATGATGTCACCACACCAACATAAAGCTACATTTAAATGAGTTAAAAACAAGGGACACTATTCATGTTAAATAAAAAATAAACAATTCATATTAAAAAGAGGGAAAACAAATAGATTCTGTTATCATTCCACTAGATTACAAATATATGAATGTGTGTGTCAGTAACACTCTGATGATGTGATATCACCACCTTTACGTTCATTATATTAGGTGTGTATGTTTGTGCATGTTCAGTTTGTGCAGCGGCTGCAGGGACAGCATGTCCGAGCACACAGAGCTGTGCTGCAGGTACAGTGAATGGGTGAAGGGTCCTCGCGGTGAAGTCAGAGCTGTGCGCCGTGCACAGAGAAGAGAGTGAAGAAAGTGACGGAGCCACGCGGAGCAAAAAGAGAAAAACTTTAATCTATCTGATTATTAAAGTCCGTCACAACAACAAACGTATAACGACTGATTAATGAACAAAGTCCTGTCACCATCCTTTAGTTTATTTTGCTTTGTATCACGTATGCACCCAGTGAATAAAAGTCTGTTGACACCGACAGACGGTGAATTAACAGTCAGTTTTGAGTCAGTGTTTAAATTAGCGTGTATCTGATTGAATTTACAAACTATTAATCAATTAACAGAAAATGAATCAGCAGTTCCCTGATGATCAGTAAACTGTTTAACAAAGCCTCCCCCTTCTTAGTTTATCTGATTATTCTCACTCAGTTCCTGGATGCTTATGTTCTATCAACAACTGAGACAAGCCTAACATTGCTGTTTGACATCCCAGATAGCAGACCAACACTGAAATATAACATTAATTTTTCATCAGGTTTGCACCCTGGAACAATACAAGTTATTTAAATGATGTAAACTAGATCAAGACAGAATCAATCTCTGTTTAATCATTGAACCAACATTGAAATAACAAATCCCCAGATAGCAACATTGACTCAACATTGATTCAATGTTATCTAGCCTTAAATATTCAACTGATGGAACTTTAACACTGAATCAACGTTGCCACGATAACCTCAGACTCCAAACATAAAATAAAAAATCTCTTTAAACAGTTAAACCCTTCCAAACTCATTCATTCACTCGTTACTGATGTCAGATTTCTTCACTTTCCATTCACAACAAAACATTTTATGGTTTCAGCCATTCAGCTTCAGACACCTGAAGACATAACTATCAAAATGATGCATAATTAATGACTTATTTGAATGATTTGTGTGAGGATGGATGGTGTGTTCACTGTCCCTGGTTAAACAGGGTCATGAGCTGAATATCTGCTGTTTGAGGAGCTGATTCATTCCTCTGGGCTGTTTCATGGAGCGCTCAACAGCGATTGAGGAATGGATGGCTTCTAACTTTGTGCATAATCTTTGGCCGTCATCACCGAGCAAGCAAATCACAAATTATATATATTATTACTGGTCCACTGGTGTCCAACCTGAAATCTCCAGAAATCAAAAATATCACGTTTCTCTATTAAATCATTTATTTAGCACCGCCAACGCAAACAGGGTCTTTCCACCGGACTGTTGCCATGCAACACGTCAACACTTCAACACAGGAAGCAGGAAGCCGGTGGTTACTTTGGTAACGGCTGAAAAGACTCCCTTAACGCCGTCACACACACACACACACACATGACGGACGGTGAATTAACAGTGTGTACAGTCTGTTTAATTCGACATGTGTCTGATCCACTGAGCAGCTTCATGTGTGAACGGTTCCCTCGCCTAACACTAAAATAACATTCCTATAACACTAAAGTAACGCTCAGATTCTCCCTGGACAGCACAGGGAGCTGCTAATATGTTTATTATTTAATGTTCTGTCAGCACTACAGAAACGTTAGGTGACGGTTAAGTATGATAAGTTGTCTGAGTGTTAGTTATTGGTTTGATCAATGGTTATGTGTTGTGCTAATCAACACTCGTGTAATGACTCTTGTCCAATCAAACGACTCAGTTGGAACTATTTGTTGTGTAAATATACGTCACATAGACGGAGCCCCCTCCTCCAAGGTTCGGATCCAACATCCCCATCTTGCACCTCCTGCAGCAGCTGACTTCAGTCACGCTCAAATGAGCTAATTCATCAGGACACCGAGTTGATGCGGATCAGCCCGGCGACAGGCCGGGTGGGACCAGCGTTACACAAGAGGTCGAGTGTGACACCGCTGTGAAGCTCAGTGTGTGTGTGTGTATGTTCACATAGCATATACATGGGGGATGTTTATTGTAAACACATCAAGCGTGTCCAGTGTTAAGTCGGGGTGGCGAGGGTGGGGAAGGACGGCGAGATGTGGAGGGAGGGGAGGGGTCACACACAGCATATGGAATACACATCATGTTCCTGATGAGGAGGATAAGGAAGCAGTTACATAACAGGCATGAGAAAAAAAAACCTTTGTTTCGTCCAAGAACACACTCCCAATCACACCTGACTGCCAGAGTGTGTGTGTGTGTGTGTGTGTCTGTGTTCATGTGTGTGTGTGTGTGTGTGTGTTCGTGTGTGTGTGTGAGAAAGAGGCAGAATACAGATGTCATCTGAGAACACTGTGTCACTGTCTGTTGTTCCATCTCTCTCCTCCTGTTTGTGTTTGCTTCGGAGGGAAATAACAGGAATAAATAAATGGAGCAGCAGACGCCGTCATTAGACTGCAGCTCTCCAGAACATGCAGAGAAAATAAACAGCACACACAGCTCAGCTCCTCCCTGCCCGACATGTTCGAGACCTGCTGACCCGACGCAGGAAACGAGAGCAAAACATCGATCTCTGGACTTTTAGACTTACTCTTCTTGAAAAAAGGAGGAAACGGTGGCCGCTGTTTTAGAAATGCAACATCTATGTTTCCATCCAAATGTATCAGGACAGGAAAACAGCGACAGAGAGGTCACTGATGTGTCAGCCACCAAACATTATGCATGAATTAGGAAGGTCGTTCACCAATTCTATAGAAGAGGATGACGTAATTAAAAGAGCGGCAGTAGAAGATCAAAGATGGTTACACCAGATGAGGAGACAGCTGATCAGTCATGTGACCTAAATGTTTGAAAGTGAAGAGCTTTCAGTCTTTTTAGAGAAACACCTCAGGAAAGAGTTTCCATCAAACTTTTCTAACCTGATAACTAAAAAATAAACACATATGTCGGTGGAAACTCGGCTGCAGCGATGTTCGTCCGGACAAATAAAGAAAACAAGTCAGCAAAAATATTTGACATGTTATTATTGAATTCGTGTTGGAATGTTTCTTCTGCGTGATGTGAAATATGTGCATGTTTTCCTGTGTAAAGTCCGACTGCCATATGATGAAAGGTGGATCAGTTACAGAGCTGCTATATGGAGAAGGTCTGTCTGTCTCTGCAGGGATCTTTCTTTAACGTTGTCAGGCACTTTAAATAACGATCTGAACCTGTTCAGTGGACAAAGCCCGTTTTCATTTCCATCTAACTCAGTGAACTCTGGGTTTATTTCAACATAAAGATAAAACAAAGACACTTTGTCTGTTCGGCCGTAGTTCTTGTTGTTCTAGTCAGAGATGCACTGGGACTTTTAGTACCAATGAATATCACATAAAGAACCTTGAGGTGATGTATGGTGTAATAAATGTCACTGTAACAAACAGCTCAGTCTGATGAACGCCTGCACATTTTTCTCTCCCAGGTGCAAAACTTCAAAGACGTCTCAAAGGCTTACGCAACTCTGAATAAAGTTAAAGTAAAGAACACCTGTGCAGCCTTCTCAGCACCGCCGGGCTCAAGTTGCAGCGAAAGGACTTTACATCAACACAACATGTGCCACGCACACACACACACACACACACACCTGGGTGTCACACAAAACATGTTCATGTTCATATACACGCAGCCTCTATATGTTTCCAGACGGGAACGCTTATGCAACGTACGATAGACAAAACATACATATCCTGGAGGAGACGCTGCCGCTAGCGGCGTCCCACCCACGGGCGCCCTTTGTGCGACTGTCTGTCATCGTCCACTTACCGTATGGACGGACAAATTAGCCGAGAAGAAGTGGAGACGATGAGAGCGGGAAACAGAGCTCTGATGGCAGATACTAATGCCTTCACTGTAAGATGTTTTCTCAACGGGTGAAGAAAGGGGATGCTGAGCTGAGGACAGTCTGTCCCTGAACACAGAGTACTTCTCTTATTATAGTTCACCATGAAACTTCCCCAGGAGAACACTGACATTAAGATAATCATATCCGGTATTAAAGATTTTATAAAATATTCATTTTCAATTTGAAAACGAGGCATCATTTCATTAAAAATGCACATTTTCATACATTTCCACAGCAGGAAGGTGAACGTCGAATAAAGTCACGTTCAAAGTTCTTCTCTCTTGTTGCTGACATATTTGAATCCAAGTTTTTTTCACAGATTTATCACTTTGTAATTCATTAAATACTTCAGATTTTATGTTTTTGATGAATCAATGATGTATGTAAGTGTAAGAGGTTTGTGGCTCAGAGTCATTTGGACAAGACGTCCTTGTAAAATTCAGACGTTTGGAGACAGGTCATCGGGTTCGTGTGGATTCTGAACGTCATCGAGCGCCTGAAGCATCTCGCCACCACAAGATTCAAGTGTTTATAAATATACAGTAGGTGTTTAACCCTTAACACGCCACGGCTAGGGGCATATTTAACTGACGTCTTCCAGTTCCTTCACAGTCTGAATGTATGTTTTGTGGTAAATTGTTGAGACTTCAGACTTAATGCACCAGTTTTTTAGACCTGTCGTTCGCAGACTTTTGGCTTCGTGGACCCACTGAAATGAAGAAACGTCTACAGGTCTTCAGCTCATGGCCTTAGTTCTCTCTCATATTGCTTAACCTGAAGGATTTTCAGAGGTCTGAGGAGGTCACAGTGTCACGTATTTCACGAGAAAGAAGCAAATATCTGGGAAAAGTGACTAAATTTAACACAAGTCTGTGTGACCTGTCACGTGTCCTCGTGTTCAAAACACACGTTTTAAATTAAAATTGAAGTTGAAATAAAAGTCAGTGTCTTCATGTACTTTCTAAAGAATTCAGATACACAGAAGTTTTAAAAGTATTCCAACGTTTCATTCCCCTCTGGATGTTTTTTTAACATCCTGTCGGCACAACAACGGCTTCAAAAATGCTCCAGTGCTGCCCCCTAGAGGTGTACAGTATGTCTGCATGTGTGTGTGTGTGTGTGTGTGTGTGTCCCTACTTTAGTCTGGAAGCAGCAGAAGAGCTGTGTCAGGTACGGGTGCTTTCTGGCCAGCGCCAGGATCCGTTTCTCGGTCAGGGTGCAGTCCACGTCGTCGTCCTGCAGGATCACGTCTTTCTTCAGCACTTTGACCGCGTAGACCTCGTCGCTGCCCTTCAGCTCCGCCAGCATCACCTGGTCACACGACCCGCGACAGTCAGGGCACAGTTGAAACCACAAACACGACGCCAGAGAAAGTTTTCCACAAAGCTTTCCTCTTCCCTCTCTCTAACTGACCCATTTGTTTCTGTCTTCTGACCCTTCCTTGTTGCCGTACATCATTTTTTTTCAGATGCACAAAAATAAAAACACAAACAAATGTCAAAAGTCGTGCGCTCACCTTCCCGAAACTTCCTTTCCCCAAAACTTTGATGAACACAAAGTCGTGCAGGTTCATCCTCTTGACTTCAGGAGCCACGTGACCTTTGACCTCTCCGTTCTCCCGGTTTCCTTCACCCTGCACTTGGACGCTGCCTGCCTCACCTCCTCCTCCTCCTCCTCCTCCTCCTCCTCCTCCACCTCCATGAGTGTCCCCCGTTACCGTAGCAACAGATGCGGCGGAGGAGAGTGGGTGCGGGTGCGTTTTGTGCTCCTCTCCGCGGTGGTCGAACGACAGAACCTTGCGGATGTTCTCCAGCTCCTTCGCATCTGGACAGAAATCAGAACCAGGTGAGTCCCGCTGTGTTTGTTCACCTGCTTTGGTTTCACGTGTGACGGTCAGAGCTTCTCCTACCCTGGTCACATGGTGAGGTGGGGGCGGACTTCGAGTGGTCGTCTTCTGCCTTCGGTGTCCCTGATAACGACTGCTGAGGGTCCTGACCCTGAGGAAGCTGTTTAAAGACAGAACACCAACAGCTACAATCAGCACCGTCAGTTCATGCAGAACAGAAACTTCTTGACTGACTTCGTGACTCACCTTTTTCCGTCTCTGGGCGCTGTTGAAGATCTTGTCCGGTGTGACTCCGAGGTCGGAGAGGACTTTGGCGATTCCTCTGGCGTCCACGCCACAGTTTGGAGCTACGTTACTCTCACACCGCCTGTGTACATTCACTTTACACACTGAGAAACACACACACAGAGTTCAGATTGAGTCCAGCTCATCTCTACAACTCAAGCTACGATAAACAGACTTTTAATGTGTGCGTACCTTTACACTGGAGTCCCTGTCGCAGCAGACCCCACAGCAGAGAGCCACAGTGGTCGCAGAAGGTGAGAACTTTGAAGTTGTGGATGCTGAACTTGTGCGGCACGTTCACGCTGAACCTCTGAGAACCGACCGTCTGTAAGAGGCACGAAAAGACAGTGAGACAAACCTGCAGGAGGTCTGCTCCGGCTGGAAAGACGTGGGAATCTGGATGTTGTTCCTTCTAACCACAACTGTTGAAGCTGCTGTTTAATGTTCTGGTGCGTTATTGATAGGTGAGAAATGACAGGAAATGACACAACCCCTGAACCACCCAGACGCTTCCTCAAAGTCCGCTTAAAGGAGCAGTGTGTAGAATTTAGTGCAACCACCTCATCCTCTATTTGTAGCGCTACAGAGAAACTACAGTGGCCACGTAAAAAAAGCCCAATCAAAAGCTGTTCTATTCACAAACTGTGGATCGTAAGTGGAGCTGAATGACGCCTGGTTGCTTAAGCCAGCCACCTGTAGCGACACCCACCTGTCAATCAAAGCGTCCACCCTCTTAATCCTGCATAACTTTAAGCCTTAATATAATGTGAACAGGTGAGTTGTATATAAATTCACCCTCAGTACAGTTGTCATGAACGGGGAAATTAGCTACAGAGACCAAAACTGTTTTTTGTACCAGGCTGTAAACATGTTTATTACTGCTGTGAAGTTGGACATTTGAACATGGGGACTTATGGAGACTGACTCACTTCTGGAGCCAGCCTCAAGTGGACGACAAGAGGAACTGCAGTCATTTTACAGGCAGGTTGCAGCTCGGTTCTGGGCTGAAACTCAACGTCTCACAAAGTATAACGATCTCAGGTGATGAATATTATTTCAACACCGGCCCTTTAAGTAAAAGCTTCAGATCTGAAATCATCAGGTAGCACTAGGACGTGAGAAATGATAAGAGGAAGTAGAGATGTTGTCATTTCCTGCAGCTGTGGATCAGTACCTCCCCGACTGTGTCCTCCTGCTTCTTCATCCCTGCACACTTGGTGATGATGAGCTCATGGCAGCGCTTATGGACCACACAGGTACACACTGCAGGAAGAACACACACACACACACGGGCATAAGAAACACACTTCCAGGGCATTTGTATGTGTTTAAAGTAACTTTAGTCGATAATCTGATGACAAATGAAACTCCGTCCTACCTTGGCACTGGTAGCCCTGCTTTCCTAAAACGCCCCTGAAGGTCAGAGAGACAGAAAATGTGTCGTACAGTTATAGAGTATGCATAAAGCTTTTTAAAGGTGTGTTTGGTGTCAGAGTTAGAAAGGGAGGATGCCAATCCACAACCTGAGGACGAGCCCTTCATGCTTTTATTTTGACGAGCCTTGTTTGCTCATTCTGATGCACAATAATAGAAACAAATGTATTTCAGGCACATTCTTCAGTGGTTGCCACAGTAAACACTCATCAGCCGCCATACAAACACTCTGTTGCTCTGATTGGTGCAGCACTTCCGCTGATTCACCTCAGAAACCCCCGAACGCCGGTCCATCAGAAACACTGATCACACATCAAACGTTCTTTTCAGAGCGGAGCTGAAAGCAGCGCCGAGGCCACGTGGAGACCGCGAGGCCTCGGCGCTCCGCTGACGCTGACACAGTTTGCTGGGATGGAAACAAACACAGCTGGCTTTGTTTGTTTCTCCACACTTCACAGCGTCCGCCGTGTTTACGTGTAAACAGGACGGCGGGTCAGTGGGAGCAATCAGGCTCAGGCAGGAAATCACGTTCACGTGCGTGTTCACGCCTCTGGGAACAGAACAGACGCATGTGTGATATCAAAGATGTCATATCTATTAGAAAACACCAGACTGTGTGTGACTGTGACTACCGACACAGAAACTCTGCGTCCTGCTGTGGACGGAGGAGCAGATGAACGGGATTTAGCGTCCTAAGAATAATCAGTATTAGCTGTAATGTGTTTACAATATTTTCATGGCTTCAGTTGGAACAAGATAACTGGAGCCGCTCTCAGATCAGACAAAAACATTTTACCACAACGTTTTTACGTCTCACTCGGTGAATTGAGGATTTCTATTGACCGAACCAGAGCTGGTGACTGATGGAACAGTGGAAGTGTGAGAATATTTCTCATATAGTATAATATTATATTACATCTTCTGTTTCTGGTCGACTTTGAGGCAGACTGACTGAGAGCGGAGAGGTTTTATTTTGTGGGACGACAATATTTCAAACGGATGGATGGATTTCATGGGCTCATTTCTAAAACCTTTCAGATGCTTATTATTTGGTCCATAAGACACTAAATTACATAGCTAGACGGCTTTTGTGGATTTGGGTTCACAGATATATGACGCTGCAGCAGACACAGATACCTCTTAAGATCATTTGAGCTTTTAGGATTTATTGGGACGTTATTTTAGGGATTCAGGGATTTTCTTTACTTTCCTTTTCCAGAGATCATGTTAAAGACCTCACTGAGCGTCTGCATGGCAGAACAAATGAGGATTATCTTTATTATGTGTCAATCAGGTCAACCTGATTACATAATCATCTGGATATGTCTGTGTGTGCCGTCATAGTCTTCCAGGGAATTTCTTCAGAATCATCCACGTCCACTCGGACTCCAGGATGAACTGAGAAGATTTTTAGGGGCCATAACTCAAGAGTTTGTAAACTAGGATGAAATGATGAAGTGATGACTGTGTGTGTGTGTGTGTGTGTGTGTGTGTGTGTGTGTCCTCACCAGATGAAGTCCCTGCAGTGGGAGCAGTAGGTTGGCTGTCTCAGGTAGGTGGCCATGAACTTGTGTCCGTTGACCTGGTGGACCCTCCGGCGGACGGCACCCTGACGCTTCCTGGGACGCATCCGCTGACGAAACACGCGCTCCTCATTCTCGGTGGAGGCCGTCGCAGCTGCACACACACACACACACACACACACACAAACACAAATTATATAGTATACATTCATGCATTTCCTTAGATATAGCAGGGTGCTCCAGGCGTCCCTCTCTCCAGCAACACGTTCCAGCTCCTCCTGGGGAATCCTGAGGTGTTCTCAGGCCTGATGGGCTTTACACTCCCTCATGCATGTTCAGAATTTGGATCTTCACATGTGGATGTCTAGAAAGCCTCCAAAGGAAGGCACTCACAGTGTGACAGGAAAGTATGAGGGATGCATGATACTGTTCGTGTCTGGATCACGGTGCATCAGCTGAAACGCTGGATTTGGTGTCTGCACTTACACCACACAGCCACTAGATAGCGCCGACGCCCTGCAGGCTGAGGCTGCAGAGTGAGCATTAAAATAAAAACACACACACACACACACACACACACACACACGTCTTTTCTTTTCAGAGTGTGAGTCTTTGTCTGCCACGCTCTTTCTGTCTCTTTGTGTTTAATGACAGAGGGTTTTCCCAGAGGAACAGCAGAGATTTCAATTAGCGTCCAACCCAGTTTTAATCACACACACACACACACCAGCACACACACACTCACTGGGGTGAGCAAATGAGAGAGGGAGGGGTTACTTTGCAGAGATGTTAATTAGGAAAAGTAAAATGGTTTGGGAGAGGCAGGTAGAGACGGATGAAAATAATTTGAGCTGTCGACCGCAGCGCCTAAATTTCCCAGATCCCTAATTGTCCCTAAATGTGTCACTGTTTGCTGAGTTAACCAAATATTTTAAGTTGTTGTTTAAAGAAAACCAGGTTAATAACCACATGCAGACACCCTGCAGTAGTCCAGTCTGGCCTTACACAGCGGAGCTGTTACAGAATGTTACAGCAGCTGTGAGCGTGTGAAAAGTTTCTTCAGGAAGTGCAATAATTGTGATGAGGTTGATAAATGAAATGAAAAATGCGGTGGAGGATGAAGAGCGAGCGAGTGATTCGATCACTCGTCTGCTGCAGAGTGGTGATGACATGCAAAGCGTCTCCATGCTCTTAGAAATGTTTAATCTGTGAGTGTTAAAACTTATTGTGATCGAGCTGTTCTGAGGAGTCACAGGAGATATTATTTCTCCTCACATGCAGGAGAAGACAAAAAGAAAGTAAGCGACACACGGTACTGTTTACACGTGTTCACATTTATGGAAGCCATTTAACAACAACTGAGCCGAATGTCTTTAACGAAGGCCGAGCAGTGTAATCTGCATTCATCTGTCACATCCAACAGACGGGATCGTCCAGCAGGAAACTCGAACGTCACGACAACAAGGACAGCTGAACATTCTCGACCTGATTCAGATCACACAGGCAACACTTTAAGAAGTTTACTGCGGTTCAGTGTGTTCAAGCCACTTCAAGATGAGGAAAGAATATTTCAGACTATGGCGTAAGTCACTTTCATTATATCATGCAAAGATAACAAACGATTAGAGTTAGCTCGTCCAAATTACGACTCTTTTTGTCACATTTTGACTAAAAGTTCATCCAAACACGTGAAAAGACTTTGAACGATACGTCACTGAAATGTGGAGTTAGAGGTTCAAACAGTTTTTCCACCAGTTTTCAGGATTTTTGTGGGCGGTCCTTAAAGGGTGGCTCGATGACACGCTGAGGCCACCCTGAGCAGAGAAGATAGAGATGAATTCATCTCAGCTCAGAGTGTTTCAGAGTTAGTCACGTTCATTTTCTGAACTCATCCGACACGTTTGGGCGTGACTTCAGCACATTCAGAGGAGGCCACGCCCCCACAGTCCTGGAGCTGGGAATTCATTTTTACCTGATTTTGACACCTGATTTCATAAAGTTGTCGATATTTTTAATCATTCGAATTTGGCTGGGTGGTTAATAACACTTTCTTCTTTGGTCTGACAAACTCAGAACATTTTATTTTTATTTTACCCGGACTTTAATACAACAAAAACTCATCATGAAACATTTACTTATAATGTGCTGTGGTAGCTTTTGTTTAAAAGGTCCAGTGTGAAACATTTAAAGGACAGACATGGAATATAATGTCCATAACTATGTTTTCATGAGTGTTTACGTTGGCCCGGAACAGACAAACCAAACACAGGATCTACATAGTGCCTGTCACGAGTTTCACGGCCACTGTAGTTTCTCCTTTATGTTTTAAACCAGAGGGTGAGGTGAGGTGTATTTAGTCGGTTGCATTCCACTAGACGCCACTTTATTTTACACACTGGACCATTGATGTAAAATATCATTTTAAGGTGCAAACTCTAAACAACAATATGTCACTGAAATGGCTCCCAGCACCACATCTCTGATATAAAACGACTTTCATCAGATATTAAACACATTTTTCAGAGTGATATAACTCGTCGCTCAGCGTTAACCTAGAAAAAAAAAAAGAACAATTTCCAAATCTAATCTGGTGACATAACTCACTTTGGATATGACTGACCCCGGGCCTCTAACTCTGCATCATCATCAACGCAGTGAGCGCCTGGCAGCCGCCGTGTGAGAGCATCATCGGACCTGATCTGTCGTCTTCACTACCTCGGATCACATCAGGAATCAGAAATGACTCAGGCGAACAGATGAAATGAGTTAACACACCAGGAGTCATCGCTTTGATTGCACAATATTTATCCAGAACGCAGCCAGGACGTCTGTCAGCAGACTTGGACATAATATAGTCATAATAGACATAATAGTAACAGATAAGACTGCCTCTAACTTTACCGAGCACAGTCTGAACTCTTCGTGCCTCCAGGCCTCATTGTGCATTCCTTTCTCCCAGTCATGTTCTCCCTGTCCTCGCTCCCTTTGCTATACGCCATTACCATCGCCTAGCAACTGATGGCTGCTGCCTAGCAACAGTGTTAGACTTTGGCGTCGTCCACCGGGGAGGAGTTCAGGGGTGTGATAGACACGATGTTCGTCTGTGATGTCCTCATCACAAGCCCAAAAAAAAAGTTGGAGACTCATATAGGTCAATGCTCCAACAGTGACAAGCGTGTGACAAACTGGATTGGACTTAGGAGCCAGTGCCAAAGTTTTGAAATACTCTTCAATGAAGCTAACAGCGTCTGTACTAACCTTTTCGACACACACCTGGCATTAAACCGTCCTCATCGGACGCTCGTACTTCCAAGGTTTGCACGAGCACATAGCTTGAAGCCCGGCATGATCTCGTGAACTCACGGGTCAGGTTAGTCGGGAAGCGGTCCCAACTTCAGACTGCTAACATGCTGAAATGCGGATGTTTACACCACGTCGAGCATCTTTAGTTGTGTTGGTGTGCCAACATTTGCAGATGTGCGGACAATTATATGCAAAAACACCATGAGAAGATGCAGCTGAAGCGTTGACGTGAGCTGTGGGGTGTGTTATTAGCAGAGGGGAAAATGCATCTGACCTGCATGCTCATTCATTTTTAATGCAGATTATTATCTCTTTAGCGAGCTGCTGATGCTGCTGTCGCCCTACTTAGCTTTTAAAAACAAACAGCCAGCACAGATGGAGACGTAGAATTCAAGAAATCAACCGCGGAGAAGTTAAAAACGCTTCGACGTGAAAGGCTGCGAGATCTTTCTTCGAACGCTTCATTATGTTCGGAGCGTAACACTCGGCTGATAACAGCCGAGCCCAGAACAACCAATAAATATTTCACCTGCTTTTAGCAACAGGCAGCACGGCTTATCATCCTGTGCTTTATGTGTGTGTGTGTGTGTGTGTGTGTGTGTGTGTGTGTGTGTGAAAGCTAATAGGTTGATTGCAGCTCTCGGTCCTAACAGTTCACCCGTGTGTTCTCTCCTATGCAAACACATTTAGGTAAATGACTGCAATTTCAACCACACACACACACACACACACACACACACACACACACACACACACAGGTATATAAATATATTGTTTGTCACTGCAGACACAAAAAGCATCAAAGACACATGAAGAAAAACATAATTAAAATGTATAAACGAGAGGAAAATGAGCGTCCTTGTCCTGATGACATGTCTTTGTCGCTCTGTGCTGATCTCTCTCTCTCTCTCTCTCTCTCTCTCTCTGTCGATGATGTAACCGGTCCATTAGTGAACACTCCACTTTACTAATCAATTTATCACCCTCCTCTCCGCCTCTCACTCGACCTCTGGTTAACTCCCTCATCTGTCATCTCTCGCTGTGTAACGCTGTAATCTGGAGCGCACGAACAACAGGTCAAAATTCACCCTGTGATCTCAACGCGAGGTAGAGAAGTCACACACACACACACACACACACACACAACTGATCGGGTGTGTTTCTTTCAGTTTAAACATCATTACATGTGGTTGATATGGTGGTTATGATCTGATGAGTGTCTCTCAGTGATTAGAAGTTACTAATGTGTTTTTTCTTCTTCTTGCATTTCCTCTCTCAGACATCATTTCTGCAGAAATCATCAAAGCTTCACGAGTTCTGAGGAAGATTTTTGCTTTTATTGTTGTGTTGAAAACAGAATCGATCTTTATTTCCTCCTGATTCAGGCTGCCACTCACGGTTAAGTGACATTAATGATGATTAACATGGGTCGGGATGGTCTGAGACACCTTCACCTGGTTGCACCAACACTGTCTCCTAAGTTAGGGTGTCAAGTCGACACCATAGGCTCAGTAACTTCTGCTTAGTCTGTGATTAAAACTGGTTGCACCAGGTGTAATTGGGAGATTTGGATGTGAGTGGCCGATCGATGACGGTCACTGTGCTCATTAGCTTTCTGGCTGGCTATCATATCAATAAACTAGGCCTCTATGGGTGTCCTGTGCTGCAATATAAAGAATCCAACGTTTGGCTGAAAATCCTGCTCCTTACCTACAATCATAGAACCTTATTACCCCATTAAATCCCTGCAGACTCAGGGTTCATGCAGGGTTCCTCGTGAGTTCTGATCCATCCTTTAGGAGACTTCCCGTGATGCACTGAGCTCTTCTCTCCATCTGTACATATTCATCCCATCAAAGCATGTCACTAACAGGGTTTCTGTCTTTCAACGCCGAGATCAGGGATTGTGGTTGCACCTGCTGCTAATTATTCTTATCATCACCACCACAATTAGTCATATTTCTATTATAGTTACAGTTGCAGTTATCATTCTTATTATGCTGTGCATCTTTGTTTGTCTCCCTCTGAACATAATGCAGAGTCATGCAGGTTAGCTCATGTGTCTCCCTCTCACCTCCCTCTCTATTCCTTGGAAGTGTCTGACAGTCGATTTCTCGGACTTCTCTCTCTGTGTGTGTGTGTGTGTGTGTGTGTGTGTGTGTGTGTTTGTGTTTGTGTGTGTGTTTGTTTGTGTGTGTGTGTGTGTGTGTGTGTGTGTTCATCCTTCCTGCACACTTTGACACCTATCCAAGCTCTACAAATCTGACTCACACCAAGGATTAATGACTGTGTGTGTGTGTGTGTGTGTGTGTGTGCGTGTCACTTCACTAGATGTCTTTATGCTGCCAACTAAGCTGCTGGCAGGACCGTTTTGAACAGATAACAGCAGGGTAGGTGGTGCGGTGATTACATGCATCTAATGATTAAGAAAACTGTTGTGTTCACGTGCGGTGGCCTCAGGATGTTTCCTTTGCTCCGACTGATCATTTATATTTGTGAAAATGAAGCCAGGCTGCAGCAAAGGAGCAGGTAACATGATATCATGATGCCGGAACAAGTAAAGAGTGGGCGGGTGGTACCACAGAGACTGTTTTTACGTCACAGTCTCTGTTGGTTTCTTCAAACCGTAGACGTGGCAGATCAGAAGACCCTTCTTAAGCCGACGATAAAAGTCACAAGTTAGCTTCCTAAGTGAGCTTTGCCGATTGTTTGTTTGTGTGCGAACGTCATGGATCGAAACTTTTAATTCTAAAGTAGGTTGTTACGTGTGTGTTTTGATCTGATCAATCTTCAGATTGTTTACCAAACTTCTTTTAGAGAGGGCCAGATTTGATGATGTGAAGACGCCCGGGGGCCAATGCTCACATTTTAAAAAAGAAAGACAATAAAAGTTACAAATGCATAAAGTTTGCATGAAGTTGATACAAATCTGAACCTCATCTTCATTGTAAACATGACTTATTATGAGTGATGCAAAGTCTGTTAACGTTTAAGTTTAAAACCTGCCACTCTCTTTAACTAAATCATTCAGAAAGTAATATTTGGTGTCACGTCTACAGATATATAACAGCAGCAGTTATGTCCTTAAAGGTTCAGATGCTTCGTTATGTCAACCAAAAAAGACAAATCTGGCAGCCACATACAATATCTGACAATCCTAGCAGGCCGTAAATAATATTTTATAAAAATGAAGCTGCAGGCCGCATGAAATCTGACCGCGGGCCGTGATCGGCCCCCGGGCCATACTTTGGACATGCCTGGTTTACAGGTTAGCTAGTATACCATTTAATATCATTGGCGCAGATTATAATATGTTCAACTTGTGACAGCATGTCTAAGTACAGGAAACTGCTCGACTGTGTTTGCAGCTCTGAATAAAATCTAATATTTAAAATTTTTCTGGAAGGCGCTGACGACGTTTGGCTTTGACTTTCATGAAATGCTGGACAAACAGTATTTCTGTGCATCACCACATACGATATTCAGCATCTTAGACTCCCTCTCACCATCACCTAATGAGAAATGAGGCGAACTTAGAGTTCAGAGTCAAACCACTGAACTCTTGTGTCATCATTAAACTTCAACTGAAAGCACTTACTGCATGACATCATGTCTCTCATTCTCGCACAGACGCACAAACGCAAAAGGAAACACGCAACCAACGTCTGTTTCCTGATGCGATGGTGCCGATTACACAAAGGTGAAACACACACACACACACACACACACACACACGTCAAGATAAAGAAAACGCTAATTAAAGAGAGACGCTCGGTATCACAGAGAGTAAAACAGTTTTTGAACTCTGAGTCTGAAATGAGAGGCAGATGTAAAGATTGAGAAAGAGGAAGAGGCAGCAGGGAAGTGTTACTCAACACATGAGGACTTACTTACTTCTACAAAGCAACCACACACACACACACACACACACACACACACACACACACACTGCACATCAAAGATACACACCAGCTTCAGAGAGAAAACAGCTGTCTGATGTACCTGATATCTAACAAATATGTGTTAAAGTAAACACTGTATTCAGATCATTTATGATGGATGAATAACTGATTCTGATTGGCTGCAGGGAGTCCATTAATCATTCATAAAGGACACCTAAATATGTTATTTGTGTAGAAGTTTAACCCCGCTTTGTTCGAGCGATCGCCTCACGCAACATTTCGCGACTGAACTCAACACTTGTCGCACACATTTGAGGACAGTAGTCGTGTTTGTGTCGCACATTTTTTACCATTTGAGTAATTCTGCAAAGAAAATGCAAAGAATTAAAAATAAATACTTGTTTCCATCCATCACCACCACGACCAATGTTTTATGAATATCAGGGAGGTGGCGCCAATTCTCAAGTCAGAAAACCAGAAGACGACGGCACAGCGACACAGCGAATTTAAAAGAACACCAGTGGAAGCTCGAGCCGGTGAAAAACAAACAAACAGAAAACGGGAAGTAAATCAGACATTTGTGTTATGACATGTTGTGATGTGTTAATGTTGAGGAACGTTACGTCAGATCTGTGCGGAGCCGTCGCGGATGGATTATGGAGCCATGAAAGCTGTGAGGAAACAGCTGATCGGTCATGTGAACGTTCTCTACATCACAACTAAGAGCCTCAACTCTTTTTACGTTTCCATCAACATTATCTATGCAGCTTAGCTGAAGCGTTTTACGAGCTGGGCGGACTCGAAATATTCTCCCGTTGCCGAGTTGTATCTATGGTTTTGTCCTGAGAACAACATTTCCATTGCAGAAGAACTTTTTGATTTGGGCTTGTGAAAAACTTTTTATTGCAACACATGACGATATAAACGAATGGTTTTAAAGTTAGACTCTCCCAACGTCCGTTAATTCCTGATAATGCACACCTCACTGGGCATTATCACTTATGTATAAGACTTTACATGTGTGATGTTTGTTTTTTAATTATATATTCATGAAAACAAAGCACTTATAGAGAGGCGGTAGCCGTTTTTAGTAGCTCACAGTCTTTATGTAAATTGTCTTTGGGTTGTTTGAGAAGCATTTATTGTTATTACTTCCTCTAAATTCCCATAATGCATTAACATAAGAGATGTAAAACAACACTAGCATGATGATAATGTAGATCGATATGAATGTGGTTGACTGACTAATGAAGAAACATCTATTAGACTCATTAGAGCTGGTTCATACTTCATTTACCGCCATTCTTTATCTGAGAAATACTATTTTCTCTTCTCTGAGGGTTCAAACTTTTGATTTTCAGAGCAGGTCTAAGAGGATTCACGGTGCACGGGCTTCTCTTTAAGCCTGTTCAGACACGATAAATGCCCACTTACACAGTCATGAGAGGGCTCTTCATCCGATAGCAGGTCGACATGCCTTTTTAAGTGGAGTTACACATTTACCGCCTGAGGGGAAAACGGTAATCCTTAAGATGTGTCACTGCCTTTTGTGTTCGCAAAGTCTGTTAGGCACAAAAGAACCTCCACGAAATATCTCCACCTGGAGGACACAGCAGAGACGACCACAGGATATCTCCTCACTGGTTGTTCTTGAAGGAAAGGTTATTGAAAGGGTTAACTGATGGGTGAATACTGAGAAAGTGTTTTTCTTCTAATGTTCTTTTAATGTCCCCGGGAGACTGAACATCAATTCAGACCTCACGTGACTTCAACGACCATCGTCCACACTGGAGCTCAGGTGACCTGAACAACCGGACCTCGGGTGACTTCAACGACTCTGACGACAGTCTACGATCCCGCCTTGGCTAAATACTCGGAGCACCAGTCAGTCAGAACTAAAGAGACCTCCTGGATGATCTACAACCAAGTCCAGTTGCCCCAGATTTACCCGTTCTTGAAGAGAGATGACCTGGACGACTGAGAACCTTCACAGACTTCTCGTTCTAGTTGTTGTTGCTGCAACATTTTTGCCTCTATTGGACTCTAGTGATCTATAAATATAGCGGGGTCACCCTGGACAAGTCGCCAGTTCATCACAAGGACATAGAGACAGTTACGGGTCACCAATTAACCTGAGAGAACCCACAAGGAGAACATGCAAACCCCACAAAGTTCCCTCCCAGCCGAGCGTAACCACTGCAACAGCATGCTGGTATCCTCGTCCTATCTGTGTGCTTGATGTCGTCTGTGTCAAATGTTTGTACAGAAATTTGGTCGATGGTTTGGATACCCACCAGCCTAAAAGTGGAACGCATTACAGAAAGTTATGAAACTCAAAGATCTGATTTCTTTGAATGGACCTGGAGACGAATCATTGGGGTGTTGATGCTTAAACTGATTCCCTTGAAAAAGAGGTTTTGAATCTCAATTTCCAGGTAAATAAATATGATGCAACAATGACTCATGTCTTTACATTTTACGAAAGCTGCTGCGTGTGAAAAAGCTCGAGTCAGATTCTCATGGAAGTTGTGGGTTTTGAGTGGAGCAACATTGTTTTTCAGGCACAAAATAAGAGGAAGTCGGTAGCACGAAGCATTAGCTAATGACTGAAGAGACAAAAACATAATCCTGTTCTCATCGACAGATAATCCACAGACAGAAAATGACAGATTAGACTGAAAGCTTCTGCAATGATTACACAACAGCACGTTTTGTGTCACGAACAGAGACGAGTGTGCCGAGTTCTCACCTTCACTGGAAGATCCTGATAGGTCGATGACAACATACACCTTCCCCTCCGGCTCCAAGTCAATCTGCAGAGAGGGAGGTCATCGGAGAAAGGAGGACAGACAGGGAAGGAGAGAGGAGACAAGGAGAGAGAGTACAAATATGAGTAACAATTCATCTTCAAGTGCAGATACGTTGCTTCAGTATAAGGTGTATAATTCTTCTTGTTCACGGACACGTCAAACTTTTCCGTCCATAACTAGACGTGCAGCTGATGTTTCTGTGCTGAACAGGAAGTCATTTTAACCCAGATAAATTATTCAACCACAGCTCTGACGAGTCTCTGCAGGCAGGTTCTCTCACACGTTAAAGACCGTGCAGAAACACTCCGGTATCATGTGCGGATGGAGCTGGTGGCAAGTCAATGGAAGTGTTCCTCAAACTTTTTTACACCATGTACCACCGTCACGACAGACGGCCCTGTTCAGCTACAGACAGTCCAGCCTCCATTGTGAGGACTTTAGCCTCGATTCATGGTGCTCACTCTCTACTGAGGTGAGCGCCCCAAGCAGAGCTAATTTAGTCGAAATGAGGACACTTCCCTTCCCCCGTTTGCAACCAACCATTTTACCTCCACTTACTTGTTTTTGTCACATTTTAAGGAAACGTTAAACTTATTTTAAATGAGATTTTTTGAGGGATTTTCTTGTATTTTGAGGCTCTTCTGTTTAATTGCACAGGTACATGTACGAGTAGTTTGAGAGAAAAATGTCTCACTGCTTGGAGTGTTTTATTTGAGCTGCAATTTAGGATTATTTTCATTGATAAAAAAAAAATCACATTATTTTCTTGATTAGTCGATTAATTGTTTGTTCTACAACATCCGTTTGCTTCACTGTCGTCCTCGCGTGATTATTTTGCACGTACATTTTCCATAACGTGCTATAGAACTGTTATTGGAAAATAAAACACTCACACCCACTCACCACCACAGACGTGCTAACCTGTGATCGTGACATCCTGTTTGGCCGAAATCTCAGGGTGTTATTTTTGCGACATGACGGGTGATGTGGTAACATGCAGAAGAAAGAAAGTTAAGAGAAAAAAAAAGAGAGAGAGAGAGAGACTTATAGCAAACTAGAAGTTGACACATATCCTGTCTAACACACACACACACACACACACACACACACACAGGCCCAAAGAGAAGCTCTGCAGAGTGAGGACAACTGCTGATTTGCAATCTACTGCGTCGTCTGACAAGGTTAGTGTGGAATACAGCAAAGTGTGTGTGTGTGTGTGTGTGTGTGTGTGTGTGTGTGTGTGTGTGTGTGTGTGTGTGTGTGTGTGTGTGTGTGTGTGTGTGTGTGTGTTTCTCATGAAAGCAAGTGGGCATCAGCTGGGGGCTCACAGAGTTTCTAGCGGCAGCTTGCACCACCCACAGCGTCCATAATCCCCCCCCTTTGCAAACACACACCACACGCATATTCACATTAATACACACACATTAACACACACACACACACACACACACAGAGCGAACAGTACTAAGTGAAGACTTGGTGCAGTGAAGGCGAACAGGCGTGGGTTCACTAATGTATACAGAAGGAGATGGAAAGCAGAGAGAGAGAGACGGATGAGGGGGAGGACAGAGAAAGTTTGTTGGCTCGTTCCAATGTGAAAGCACGACTGCATGATTACTTTCACTCTTTTCACATCCCGTGTTTGCTGGTTCCAGGAACGGTACGTTTTTTAATGCATCTTCATTACGAAGCGGGGCACAGCAGAACACTGAGAGCATTTTGAGGTTTAACAGGATAATTATCTTCATCCATCTGCATTTTCTACGAGAAACAGCGGAAGGAAGGAAGTCGCTGTGGCAGATGGACAGATGAGGGTGGCAGAATATATAGCGAGGAGGAGGAGGAGGAGGAGGAGGAGGAGGCAGCTTCTGTTGGTCTGTTTAGATTTCATAAACAAGACAATTACTTGAACATCACTCAGTTTTTGTTACCAACGTCAATCAAACATGAGGATAGAGTCGTCCTTCTGTCGGATAGGAAGAGAAGAAGTGTAGATGCATCAACACTGAGGCTAAAAAAAAACAACTTTGTTTGTTCATGTTCCATTTAATTATTAATTATTAACCCAGGAACATTTTTATAACAAACATACAGCACAGGGAGTGGAGCCGGTGTCGTGCCAGAACTGGAATACGAACGGTATTCCAAAACTTCTTCCTTTTTTGTTTATTCATGAATAACTCAAAGTTAATTAGCAGAAAATGAGTCAATAACAGTATCAATCAGCCCTCTGAGGTTCAGAGATTCATCCAGTTGAGCCGAGCTCAGACTGCACAAGTTTTAAAATGAGTTTAAAACCTGGCTGCATCACACACATTACAGAGAAATTCAGCAGATTGTCTTCTCTCTAATCTCAAGCATGCACACAATGCAAGATATGAAAACAAACGGTGCACGAGAAGCTACAGGATGTGAGGAAGCACCGTATCTTTTAACATCTGTCAGCATTAGTACGAGTTAGCGTCAGGCCTCAGCTCTCTGTGAGTTTACTGCTGCCAACTGTAGCTGCTGTTAGCTAAAGGTAGCTCAGTTTGATGCCTAAACTGTGAGCTCAGAGCACTGAGGGGGTGTCAGTGTTTGTACCACAGGGGGTTTGGATGACAGGAAGAGGTTTTTTAGGCCCGGGGAACCGGGACTGGGCAAGCAAGTAATGTACCCCGCTCAGCAGCCTCTACGGACATAATGGCAGAGGAGGAAGGCCGAAGAGGACGTTGACAAAGGAAGCTAAGAAGAGAAAGGGAGAGAGTGAGATGCTATAGGTAACATTAGCTGGCTGCTGTGTCTTGTGTTGTTGACCTTGTCTTTAAGTTGCCGACTAGTTTTTGATGATAAGTAATGTAATCAGAACAAATACTCGAGTACAGCCGAACATATTTACCACAGTGGGATTACACTCTGAAAGTGGAGGCGCTAGATTTCTACGCAACGTTGCTGTAACCAAAAAGGAACACAAGAACCTGTAACACACCTAATGTAACGAGCCCGTACTAATGAACCAAAGTGAACCGGCCGTGTGTGTGGACCACAAACATACCAAACACACACACACACACACACACACACACACACACACCACCTCCCTTCCTCTGAGGTCACAGCCCGCCATTCATCAGCTGCTCACTGAGCGTGCTCAGACTCACAGGTGCAAATGTCACTAAATATAGAACCGGTGCAGGAAGGAAAACCCTTCAGTGTGTCCACAATGTGTGTGTGTGTGTGTGTGTGTGTGTGTGTTAACACACATGGCGGATGCGCTGCGCTCGTTCTACTCCTGCGGCCTGTTTATCAGAGAGCTGACGGCTGTACGCACACAGAGGTCGGAGGTCGCAGGAAGGGCACGCATCACGTCAGGTTCCATCATAATTTATCAGAGAGTTTTAAACCCATCGTCCTTTTTCTGTCGTTATATCTGCTCAGCTCACCTTTAGGATAGTCCAGACGTAGTGTCTGTCTTTCAGCCTTTTATTTCACCAAGCTCTCACCAACCACTAAAAGTCAGTCCCACATTTACTCTTGTCCGGCGGCTTCTCGCTCGCTCACTCTCTCCTTTTCTCTTCTTAGTGATCTATAATATAGCGGGGTCACCCTGGACAAGTCGCCAGTTCATCACAAGGACATAGAGCAAACAACCAGGGCCGGTCTTAGCTATGGGCAATGTGGGCGACCGCCCAGGGCGCAGTCCCCGTGAGGGGCGTGGGTGGGGGTTAGGGTAGGGTTCGCCCAGGCGCAAATGTGGCCAGGACCGGTGCTACAAACAACCATTCACATTCACAGTTACGGGTCACCAATTACCTGAGAGAACCCACAAGGAAAACAGCAAACACACAAAGTTCCCTCCCAGCCAACGAACCACTGCAACAGCATGCTGGTATCCTCGTCCTATCTGTGTCTTGATGTCGTCTGTGCCAAATGTTTGTACAGAAAATTTGGCGATGGTTGGATACCCACCAGCCTAAAAGTGGAACGCATTACAGAAAGTTATGAAACTCAAAGATCTGATTTCTTAATGGACCTGGAGACAAATCATTGGGGTGTTGATGCTTAAACTGATAGGATCCCTTGAAAAGAGGTTTGAATCTCAATTTCCAGGTAAATAAATATGATGCACATGACTCATGTCTTCATTTTCGAAAGCTGCTGCGTGTGAAAGAGTCGGTCAGATCTCATGGAAGTTGTGGGTTTTGAGTGGAGCAACATTGTTTTCAGGCACAAAATAAGAGGAAGTCGGTAGCACGAAGCATTAGCTAATGACGACGAGAAAAACATAATCCTGTTCTCATCACAGATAATCCACAGACAGAGAAGACAGATTAGACTGAAAGCTTCTGCAATGTTACACAACAGCACGTTTGTGTGTCACGAACAGAGACGAGTGTGTGCGAGTTCTCACCTTCACTGGAAGATCCTGAAGGTCGATGAAACATACACCTTCCCCTCCGGCTCCAGGTCAATCTGAGAGAGGGAGGTCATCGGAGAAAGGAGGAAGACAGGGAAGGAGAGAGGAGACGAAGGAAGAGAGTACAAATATTAACAATTGATCTTCAAGTGCAGATACGTTGTCTTCATTTCTCTTCTTGTTCACGGACACGTCAAACTTTTCCGTCCATAACTAGACGTGCAGCTGATGTTTCTGTGCTGAACAGGAGTCATTTTAACCCAGAGTAAATTATTCACCACAGCTCTGACGAGTCTCTGCAGGCAGGTTCTCTCCACACATTAAAGACTGCAGAACAACTCCGGTATCATGTGCGGATGGAGCTGGTGGCAGTCAATGGAAGTGTTCCCAAACTTTTTTACACCATGTACCACCGTCACGACAGACGGCCCTGTTCAGCTACAGACAGTCAGCCTCCATTGTAAGGACTTAGCCTCGATTCAGGTGCACACCTCTACTGAGGTGAGCGCCCCAAGCAGAGCTAATTTAGTCGAAATGGGACACTTCTCTTCCCCGTTTGCAACCCCATTTTACCCTCACTTACTTGTTTTTGTCACACTTTTAAGGAAACGTTAAACTTATTTTAGATGAATTTCTCTGGATTTTCTTGTTGTATTTTGAGGCTCTATGTCTTTGTTTTTTATTTATTTAATTGCACAGGTACATGTACGAGTAGTTTGAGAGAAAAAATGTCTCACTGCTTGAGAGTGTTTATTTGAGCTGCAATTTAGGATTTTTTACATTGATAAAAAAAAAAAAAATCACAGATTATTTTCTTGATTGTCGCATTAATTGTTTGTCTACAACATCGTTTGCTTCACTGTCGTCCTGCGTGTTATTTTGCACGTACATTTTCCATAGTGCTATAGAACTGTTATTGGAAAATAAAACACTCACACCCACTCACCACCACAGACGTGCTAACCTGTGATCGTGACATCCTGTTTGGCCGAAATCTCAGGGTGTTATTTTGCGACATGACGGGTGATGTGGTAACATGCAGAAGAAAGAAAGTTAAAGAGAAAAAAAAAAGAGAGAGGAGAGAGACTTATACAAACTAGAAGTTGACACATATCCTGTCTAACACACACACACACACACACACACACACACAGGCCCAAAGAGAAGCTGAAGACAACTGCTGATTTGCAATCTACTGAGTGTCTGCACGTGTATGTGTGTATACAGCAAAGTGTGTGTGTGTGTGTGTGTGTGTGTGTGTGTGTGTGTGTGTGTGTGTGTGTGTTTCTCATGAAAGCAAGTGGGCATCAGCCGGGGGCCCACAGAGTTTCTAGCGGCAGCTTGCACCACCCACAGCGTCCATAACTCCCCCCCTTTGCAAACACACACCACACGCAATTCACATTAATAACACACACGTTAAACACACACACACACACACACACACACACACACACACACAGAGCGAACAGTACTAAGTGAAGACTTGGTGCAGTGAAGCGGAACAGGCGTGGGTTCATAATGTATACAGAAGGAGATGGAAGCAGAGAGAGAGAGACGGATGAGGGGGGACAGAGAAAGTTTGTTGGCTCGTTCCAATGTGAAAGACGACTGCATGATTACTTTTACTCTTTTCACATCCCGTGTTTGCTGGTTCCAGGAACGGCACGTTTTTTTTAATGCATCTTCATTATGAAGCGGGGCACAGCAGCACACTGAGAGCATTTTGAGGTTAACAGGATAATTATCTTATCCATCTGCATTTTCTACGAGAAACAGCGGAAGGAAGGAAGTCGCTGTGGCAGATGGACAGATGAGGGTGGCAGAATATATAGCGAGGAGGAGGAGGGAGGAGGAGGAGGAGGGAGGAGGGAGGAGGAGGAGGGGAGGAGGAGGAGGCAGCTTCTGTTGGTCTGTTTAGATTTCATAAACAAGAAAATACTTGAACATCACTCAGTTTTTGTTACCAACGTCAATCAAACATGAGGATAGAGTCGTCCTTCTGTCGGATAGGAAGAGAAGGAGATGCATCAACACTGAGGCTAAAAAAAACAATGTTGTTTGTTCATGTTCCATTTAATTATTAATTATTAACCCAGGAACATTTTTATACACAAACATACAGCACAGGGAGTGGAGCGGGGTCGTGCAGAACTGGAATACGAACGGTATTCCAAAACTTCTTCCTTTTTTGTTTATTCATGAATAACTCAAAGTTAATTAGCAGAAAATGAGTCAATACAGTATCAATCAGCCCTCTGAGGTTCAGAGATTCATCCAGTTGAGCCGAGCTCAGACTGCACAAGTTTTAAAAATGATTTTAAAAACCTGCTGCATCACACAATTACAGAGAAATTCAGCCAGATTGTCTTCTCTCTAATCTCAAGCATGCACACAATGCAAGATATGAAAACAAACGGTGCACGAGAAGCTACAGGATGTGAGGAAGCCCGTTCTTTTAACATCTGTCGCATTAGTCGATATTCAGGTCCGCTCGGCCTCAGCTCTCTGTGAGTTTACTGCTGCCAACTGTAGCTGCTGTTAGCTAATGGTAGCTCAGTTTGATGCCTAAACTGTGAGCTCAGAGCACTGAGGGGGTGTCAGTGTTTGTACCACAGGGGTTCTGGATCACAGGAAGAGGTTTTGTGAGTGTACCCGCTCAGCAGCCTCTATGGACATAATGGCAGAGGAGGAAGACCGAAGAGGACGTTGACAGAGGAAGCTAAGAAGAGAAAGGGAGAGAGTGAGATGCTATAGGTAACATTAGCTGGCTGCTGTGTCTTGTGTTGTTGACCTTGCTTTTTTGTTGCCGACTAGTTTTGATGATAAGT